>NC_061120.1:220364631-220397804 GCF_002878395.1 Capsicum annuum | reverse complement strand
CTGTCCTTTATCAATAATACATCTAAGACTGCTAATGATACACCCTTGTGTTGGACCTTTTCCCAAGCACCATGCATAGCGATATCTTTAGTGCACCGGGCTATCCTTTTATCAATAATACATCTAAGTTGAAACCTTATGCAAGGTAAGATGCGTATGATATACCTTTGTGGTGGGTCCTTCCCCGACACTACACATATCGGTAGCTTTAGTGCACCGGACTGCCCTTTATCAATAATACATCTAAGTTGAAACCTTATGCAATACACCCTTGTGGTGCACCCTTCCCGGAACACCGTGCATAGCGATTGCTTTAGTGCACCGGGCTGCCCTTTTATCAATAATACATCTAAGTTGAAACCTTATGCAAGGTAAGATGCGTATGATATACCCTTGTAGTGGGCACTTATCCGAACACCGTTCATAGTGATAACTTTAGTGCACCGGACTGCCCTTTATCGATAATATATCTAAGTTGAAACCTTCCCCGGATTCCGCACAGAGCGGTAGCTTTAATGCACCGGGCTGTCCTTTATCAATGATACATCTAAGACTGGTAATGATACACCCTTGTGGTGGACCCTTTCCTGAACACCATGCATAATGATAGCTTTAGTGCACCCGTCTGCCCTTTATCAATAATACATCTAAGTTTCTTCCCTTCCCATCAAACTTCATATAAATCCATTAAGAGAGTAAAGCGTTTGTTTTTCATAATTCAAATTGAGAATTAAGTTTCTTCCCTTTCCATCAAACTTTGTGAGACTTTCTAATGAGTATCCCGTCTTTAAAATAATTGGACTTTAACTTTTTATGCAAAGTATGTTATAAGTATGCATTAAAGTTCACTAACTTGTTATTTAAAAAAAAAAAAAGAGGTCAAACAAATCTTCAGCTCCATAAATTTGGCATCATCTTTCACTTAAACATCTCAACTACACATTATTCATTTTAAACACTTCAACTAGTGTTCGATTGTGTCATTTTGATACTTTTTACACAATCAACAAAAAATATAGGCAAAACCCATCTTCAGGCCCCCCTTAAGTACGCACCATCTTCCTCTTAGGTACCTCAAGTGGATGTTGTTCATTTTTGGCACCTCAAGTAGCCATAAAGTGTGTCATTTTGACACCTTTTGCTGAGTTGACAAGGTGCGTGTATTACACCTCCATGAAGGCGCGTGAAAACCCCTTTTTGGCTGATGTGGCGCCCAATTTGGTCCATCAACAATATATTAACTCATTTTCATTAAGTTATATTTTTTTTTCTCATTTTTATCCATCATTTTTGTCAAACTTAAGCTTATTTAATGGTGAAAATTATTGGGAGACATTTAAAAATTAAATACACATTTAGGAGTTTGTCTTGTCAAAAATAATATATCAACTCAACGTCCATTAATTTATACTTCTTTCATATTTTTTTCCGTTATTTTTGTAAATCTTAATTTATTTAACGGTAAGAATTATTGAGAAAAATTTATATACGTATTTAAAGATTCGTGAAGATTAAATAATAAGCACCATTTTTTTAATCATTAAGGATAAAATTGTTGAAGAAAAATAAAAAATCAAACAACATTAACGAAAAACATTAAAAATCAAACAAAATCGATGAAGAAAAATTAAAACCTAAGCATGTTACCCATAATCACAAATCATGTAAAACCTACTTTATCTTAATTCAGATACCATGTTTATAATAAAATTCACTTGTAATTTATTTTAATTAAGATTAAGATACCATATATTTAAAATAAAAATCACACGTAATCAATATATATATATATATAAATATAACTTTATATATATATATATATATATATAAAGAGAATTTTGGCCAATCTTATGTGGCATGCCTTAGAAGTCTCTAAATCTATTTATCTTTTTTGTGGGTTTTTTAGCCATTTTTAAATTTAAAAAAAATTAAAAATTTACATTAAAATTATACACAACATTAAAGATAGTCATATTAAATAAATTTTAAAATCAATGCTATTAAACTTTTTCATTTATGTGCTATGATAATTTCTCCTAATATTTGAAACTTGAAGAAAATTATAATTCTATGACATTATCTGATAATAATGTTTAGGTAGAGCAGTTACAAAGAGACTGTTAAGCTTTCTTTTCGTCTCTTTTTATGTAGAAAGTTGATTCTTGTGTTTCGGAGGAGATTTTTTTGCTAAGTGATTGCTAATTGTTTATATGAATTTCCTCCTCTATTATTTTTTTATGATATCTATCACTTGTCAAACAATTGCAAGAGGTTCATTGTTAACTAATTTGTCCGCCATGAAACTCGAATTGCACAAACGGTTCAATGAAAGAAAGGCAATTAATCATCTTTTTCACGTGCTATTACTCGTGATAAGTTTAACTAAAAATAAACGTAGACCTTTTTGATTGTATACCACAAATAAATAATTAATTTTAATTATATGATTCATGTGAAAGTATTCATCATACAGCTAACCAGTTATGTAATTCAATACATATTGTTATTTGGTTGTTTTTCCCTTTTAATTCCCTTATTTAATTAACAAATTGCAAAGTTCTTTTAGTTTTATTTTTGTTTGTACGTTAGAGGACTTGCCATTGTAGTTACTTATATTTCTCACGCATTTATTTGAAAAGTAATATTGTGTCTTTGTTGTATACCATAGCTTACCTTATTTAGAGTCAATATTTTTATTTTAACATGACAACAGGTACTGGATATAATATATTTGCAACCTTCTGTGGATGGACGAAGTACTTGATCAAACAAAAGAGCTATTGATTAGATAGGAATTGAGAATTTATTTTCTGGTGAATATTTTCAAATCCTGGTGATCTTTTGATTGTTAGGACATCATGAAAACCATAAGGGAAAATTGTTCATCTGAAATTATCTTTGTATTTGTATGTACTTGTACTGTATTATAATTGAGAAATTATTTGTTAATTCATTTGAATAACAGAATTTAGAGGTATCATAATTTTAGTGAATGAATATGTATCTTTTTGTTTTGTTATTGTGGTGTTAAAATTTCAGTCTCATTCAATATTTTTATTTTTATTTCTTTAGTTATCATCCTCTATGAATTTTAAAGACTACGAGAATAAAAACTTTAAAGTACTATATTTAAGTAAATACTTAACTGGACTGCGTAAAGTGAAATATTTGATTGGGTAGTGCAAGTTGATAAAGTGTTTTTTTAATATAAACAAATCATTCTATTTGTGCACTATTTGCAGGTTTTGAAAATAATATATATATATATTCCTTGATGTAATTTCATTATTTTCTTTTTACATGTAGTTTGTTTAATGAATAAAATTTAAATGGTAAAATTAATATTTTGATCTCAATATTTTCTATTTATAACTTTAATCTGTTTAAATGTGCAAATCTCTCTGAATATATATATATATATATATATTTTCCTATATATATATATATATAGGAAGGATATGAGACTGTTGATGTGACGTGCTTCTAAAGCTACCATTCTCATTTATCTTTTTTGTGATTATTTTAACCTTTTTTATTTTAATTATTTTACTGAGCGTTAATTAAACATAATAGCCACAATTAATGGCTATTATTTGCATTAAAGTTCAAAACGTTCACTACATTATTACCATTATTTAACTTTTTCAACTATTAAAATTAGATGAATAGGTATACATACTTTTTCCTCTTTATGGTTGTTGTCCGTTTTTCATATTGCAAAGATACACTTTTATTGACCATAATTGAGTCAATCAATATTGTCCATTATGATCCTTGAATTATCATAATAATAGTGACTTAATTCTTCTTCTTATGATCATCTTTTTTTTTTCTCTCTATAATGCTCAAGCCTAATCTGTGAGAGTTGCATATTTTGTCAAAATATAGGTTAATTCTAAAATTGATATCAATTTTTACTCTTCATTTCTCAAATCTTGTGCGTAGCATTTGATTTAGTGCATCGAACTCTCTTTTTAATGTTTTGCTTACATAAATTATTGATTGTACAATACCAATCGACATTATCTTTATAGACGAGAATGTACCCTCGCGGTCACTCTTCGATCCCAATATTTAGCCAAAAAATGGCTTATAAATTTTATTAATAATTTTATAAAATTACTACGCGAAGCACGGTTAAATTTACTAGTTTCCTATAATCTTGGATTAGTGTGCGATTAATGTTACTTTTAGTTTAACTTAACAAGGATGGTACGAAAGCTTCTAGAAATTAACTTGCTAAAATCATCTTTCTCCGTCAACTACCCCAACTCCGCCGTCAAAAATCCGAACTCTGCCGACCTCCGCCATTATCGGAGACTGTACACAAATTGTAATACAAAAGAACAGCTGGGTAGTGCAATGGCTTCCTTTAAATCAAAGCTATTTTATGCATCCAATTGCTAGCTTTCCTTATCGGAGTTTACAGAGAGTTCGATTACTTTAAGTTATCTCTTTTACGGCCTGGTACGGCTTGCCGAAATACTACTCGATGTTGCTCTTCCAATGCCTGTTGCCGGTACAAAGCGGGGGCAGGGGGAGTGTTTGCAGAAGAGGGGAAGAAGATGATTGGGGTAGGGGGAGGGGGCGGGGTGTTTGCAGAAGAGAAAGGGGGAAGAAGATGATTGAGGGGTGGAGTGGGGGCGGGGTGTTTGAACAAGCTGACTGCTGGGGTGGGTGGGCTACGGGGAGTTTTTTTTTTTTTTTTATAAATTAAATATTTAAAAATTATTTGAATAAAAAATGACAAATGTCTTGTTATAATTAGTCACTTTACATGTCAGTGTTCGTGTAATACACGCATTTAATATATTTTTGCGGATTGTGTAAAAAGTGTCAAAATGACACACTTTATGACTACTTGAGCTGTCAAAAGTAAGCAACGTCCATTTGAGGTGCCAAAGTGAAAAATGATGCGTACTTAAGGGTCTGGCGATGAATTTTGCCAAAAATATAAAGAATGTGTATTACATTCGCTGATCATGTTGGATAATGACTAATTAAAAGATGACATATAGCATTGGAGTCTAGAATGATAATTAAAAAATAAATTATAAAAAAGAGTAAAAGAAAAAACTATTTTTCATCAAAAAATAAAATAAATAAAGGTATTTTCTAAACCCATCCCTCACTTCCAACCTACCCAATCCCTCCTTCCCACCACAAAGAATGTGGTGCAGTGGATGGAGTTGCTCCTCCCTTAATCAGAGATTTCCGGTTCAAGCCTTAGGTATGAAAAAATCCTTGGTAGGAAGCGTCATTCCCCGAATGGGGCTCTCTATGTAAACTAACTGTTGAGAAGAATACATTAGAAGTGAAAGTAGAGAATCAAGAACATGAGTCCATCGATTAGCGACACTGCGACACCAGCAATAGCCAACATCGTCGTGCCGCCGTCGAAAACACAAACTTCACCGACAAGGAGGTAATAGTTAACTAGATCAAGTAAGTAAGACAACATTCTGAGACTCAAAAAGTAAAGGGTGAAATCCATCTGCTCATCCAAAAGCCGTTAGTTCATGAAGGAAAAGAGTGTGATGCAGCTTAAAAAGAACATGGTTTTAAGTCCATCTCTCTTCCCATAATATGCGACATTTAAAGTAAATAAATTCCACCCAAAAAACTACCCGATGCAAATCCAAATTAGACGAACTTCAATACGGTACCAGACGCTCGATGAAAATTTAAAAAAAAAACCCTCCTTCCCCAAAATAAAATTCCCCTCATACCCATTACAATTTCCTTACCAATAATCATCATTTTTACTCATTAATCATCTTACCTCTTTTTATAAATTCGTATAATCATTGTCAAAAAAAATAAAGTATTTATTGAAAATTTCATGAAACTTAAATTTGATTTCTTCCCTTGATGAAATTCTTTTCCTTTCTTTTGTTGCCGTCAACTTTGATCAATAGGCAAGAGCTACAATTACATTGATATAGTAATATTCAGATAAAATTTTGAACAGAGAGTGAAGTTTCACATGAATTTTTTTTTTAGGTTGACGTTTGTTAAGAACTCAAAATTCATTTTTGATTTGATTTTATATAAAAAGAAAATATCACACGTTCTTAGAGAATAATTGTTATCTTATTTTTTCTAATGAGCAAGATAACAATGGTTGAAGATATTATTTGAGAAGAAAGAGAAAAGAAACATGAGGTAGAAGAATGAAATAAAAGAATTTTAAAAAAATAATAAAATTGATTTTTTAAACTTTTCACGCGTCTACTTGAATAAAATTCACACCGATTGCCAACTCAACGAAAAGTATCAAACTGACATAGTCCAACCTCATTTTAGGTACTCAAAATGTACAAGACTTACTTGAGGTGCCTTAGTGAAAAATCGTATCAACTTAAAAGATCTGTTGATGTGTTCCGCCAAAAAAAAATAGTTTCAAAAACATAAAATTTATATTCTAAAATTTACTTCGGCTTGAGTATAAAGGCTCAACTTAAACATATATTAAAGGCTAAAAAAAAATAATTTTTTTACCACTTTCTAAATAATTATATATCTTTTAAGTAGTATTACTTCGTCATAACAAAAATTTATATTTATATGATAAAGTTATAGAAGATGTTACTTTCTCCGTTTATTTTTACTTATCCACTGTACCTACTTGAATGCACTTCTCAATATCAAAGTTAAGCCCAATACACTAAACAAAGGCAATGTTATGTACTTGCATGTTTGACAAATTTTTGGGTCATAGAATACAAAATCCGATATTTATATTCTTAATCAAATATCACAAAGATCAAAATGAGAATTCATCATTAATTTAATGACCAAAATGCTATTATCCCAAGATATAACAATAATCCAATTCTTCTAAATGTCATCACAATAAATTCTCTACACTACTTTCTAAAACATTTTTTTCACAAGCCAAATTTTGCACTATGGTAATAAACCATGTAACACAATATGGAAAGTAACATGTTCATTATTTTAAAAATGACTTCTTTTTTTTTTTCAAAAAGGAAACAACACAAATTTTGCTCCATGGTAATAAACCATATAACACAGTATGGAAAGCAACATGTTCATTATTTTAAAAATGTTGCCACTTGCCAAAATTATTTTCCTTATAGCTATTTTGATTTTTAACTTCATATCATTTGCTTCAACTAAGACATTATTATTAATCGTTAATATTCAAGTATTTCATCAAAATACTTTCAAATTAGTGTTTATTAATCTTCAAGATACATTTTCTAAAAAGAATATTTTTCACTAATCAATCAATCATTAAAATGCATTATATAGAATTTTTTTTTAAAAAAAAGTATTATATACCACAGATCTCTGAGATACAATATTAGAGATAACACTTTATTCTTCTAAATATTAACTCAATTAATTTTATAAACTCAATTAATATAAATAATTATCTCTGAAATCTATATACTATATAAAGGAAGGTTATAGACAAGATGATGTGACATCTCTTTATGACCTCTATTCATATTTATCCTTTTTCTCTTTTTTTTTGAGGTTTTTGTTTTGTTTTATATCCTATTTTTATTAATATTTTTTATTATAATAACAATAAACGACTTATTATTAATACTCTCATTCATGAACTTATTTATGTGAAGTGCCGGATTTGATTTTAAATTAAATGTTCTGTTTTACATTTATAGTTTAAGAAGTAATTTTATTTCAAAACAAAAAAAAAAAATCAGAATTCGAACGTGAATTTGTTTAATTGGTAGCTCAGGAAAACTCGTGATTGTTTTGCAGATGTGAATTGCAAGCTAGAGAGAAATGATAATGGTTCCTATATAGTTAGGATATCTGCCACTCCCACCATTGTTGTGGCAGAGTTGAGAAGGCTATTGGAGCTGCTTATGAGAGGCAAGATTGTGCAACACGTGGACAGCACTCCTACGGTAGTTAAACTTTTGTTCTCTCGAGAAGGAATTAACATTATGAGGACAGTTCATGGGAGACAAGAGCCTATATTCATCTTGACAAGCATAGCTTGCATATTAAAATTTTTAGTTCTTTAGATAATGTTGATAGGGCCGAGCAGAGATTTATTGACTCCCTTCTGGCACTACATGAAAGTAAACAACTTGAGGTGCATCTTCGTGGAGGACTTTTGCCTCCTGACCTGATAAAAAGAGTCGTTATACCATTTGGACCAGATCTTAGCATGGTTAAAGAAAAGGTGTCTGGGGCAGAGTTTTCTCTGAAACAAAGCGCCATTGCATCTGTATCAATGGTACTAAAGATATGAAGCAAAACGTTGAAGACATAACCTCTGAATTTGCGCAGAGCATTTTTCCAACTCAAACGACAGGAGATGAGGCTCACTGTGTTGTTTGCTTGTGTGAACTGGATGATCTTTATAAACTTGAAGCTTGTACCCATGCATTCTGTCGCTCATGCTTGCTAAAGCAATGCGAGTCTGCGATCAAAAGTCGGGAAGGTTTCCCTATGTGTTGTTTGCGTTCTGGTTGTAGGGAACCCTTTTTACTTACTGATTTGAAGTCTCTATTGTCAATTGAGAAGTTGGAAGATTTTTTCAAGGCTTCCTTGGGAGCTTTTGTAACAGCCAATGCAGGTACTTACCGCTTTTGCCCCTCACCAGATTGTCATTCAATTTATCGCATTACAGCTTCTGCAATGCGATAAGCTGAAGGGCAGTCTGGTGAGGGGAAAAAGAGGTAAGTACTTGTATTGACTGTCACAAAAGCTCCCAAGGAAGCCCTGAAAAGTTCTTCCAACTTTTCAGTTGACAATAGAGATTTCAAATCAACAAGCAAAAAGGGTTCCCCACAACCAGAACGCAAATAGCACATGGGGAAACCTTCCCAGCTTTTGATCGCAGACTCACATTGCTCTAGCAAGCATGAGCGACAAAATGCATGGGTACAAGCTTCGAGTCTATAAGGATCCTCCAATTCACACAAGCAAACTGCACAGTGAGCCTCATCTCCAGTTGTTTTAGTTGGAAAACTGCTCTGCGCAATTTCAGAGATTATGTCCTTAACGCTTTGCTTCATATCTTTAGTACCATTGATACAGATGCAATGGCTCTTTGTGTTCAGAGAAATTTTTTTTTCCAGGAACCTTTTCTTTAAGCACACTAAGATCTGGTCCAAATGTTGTAATGACTCTTTTCATCAGGTCAGGAGGCAAAAGTCCTCCACGAAGATGCACCTCAAGTTGTTTACTTTCATGTAGTGCCATAAGGGAGTCAATAAATCTCTGTTCTGCCCTATCAACATTGTCTGAAAAATAAAAAATTCTAACATGCAAGCTATGCTTGTCAAGATGAATATAGGCTCTTATCTCCCCATAAACTGTCCTCATAATTTTAATTCCTTCTCGAAAGAATAGAAGTTTAACAACCGTCGAAGTGATGTCCACGCATTGCACAATCTTGCCTCTCATAAGTAGCTCCAATGGCCTTTTCAACTCTGCCACAACAATGGTGGAAGTGACAGATATCCTAACTATATAGGAACCATTATCATTTCTCTCTAGCTTGCAATTCACATCTGCAAAACAATCTCGAGTTTTCCTGAGCTACCAATTAAACAAATTCACGTTCGAATTCTGAATTTTTTTTGTTCTGAAATAAAAATCACTTCTTAAACTATAAATGTAAAACAAAACATTTAATTTAAAACCAAATTTGACACTTCACTTAAGCAAGAATCGAAAATACTCTATAATCAGGCCTTTTTCATCCATCTAATAATAATTTTGCATAATAAGACACCCATTTATAACAGAATCAACCAAATCAAAAGAATTATTTTTAGTAATTGTCTTTCTAATTGAAAACAGGTGTCTCATTTCTAATAAGACACCCATTTATAACAGAATCAGCCAAACCAAAAGAAATATTTACAACTTTGACATGCTTTGCAGATCAAACAAATTACCTGATGTATCAAATACAATAAAAACATGTTTTCTTGGAGAAAAATTCTACGAGCTTGCTAAATCAAGATGATTGAAATACACAGATATATACCTCAATGGTGATCCAACAATTCACATGCTCATACAAGTAAATTGATCTTTCTAAGACTGAAATGGATGTCTTCACCTCTATTCCAACTGACGGTCTTAGGTTTATAAGATTAGTTGATCTAAGTCTGATGCTCATAGGAAGATTATTGCTTTCCTCAATTGCTCCCCTGTCTTTCTTGTCCTCACCTACAAAATATTGGATAAATTTTTTGATGAACTAAGTAATTCTTTTTGGAGTTTAACTTTCTATATTTTATACATATGGGGTAATGAATCTATGGAGAAATTTACTTGTCTTAGTAGGTTATTTTCTATACCTTTCAGTTATCCGATTATTCTACAAACCTCAATGAAGGTTCAATTCAAATGCTCAGACAACAATTCACATGCTTAAATGTTAAGAAAAAAATTAACATCCTCTATTTCTCATCAAAAAGCTAACTTAGAAAGCATAATAACTAATATTAAATTTTAAATTGTAAAAAAATCAATAAAATCAACGGAGAAAACTAGGTGGAAATTTAAGAAAGAAGATGAGAAGGTGAAAGTTTTAGAGTCAGAATGTCAAAAATACTTTACTTTCCTATTTATTAATTTGTACTTTAATTGCTATTGGACTTATATCTTTTATCCAATCATATTTTGCCACCATCCTTTTTATATAAAACTTTTAATTTTTAATTAAATAGTCTACTCTTTTATTTTCAAATCCACAATTTTAAAAAATATATGAGAACTTTTACAATTTGTAGTCTAATGTAATTTATTTATATATTTGTGACTATAAATCATTTTATTAGGTATCAAATTAATATTTTAGAGTTATTGTTACTATATATATTTTTCTTTTTTTTTTAAACTATTTTTTTTAAAACAAGTTGGTGTGGTGTAGTGGTTATTACGTCAGTCTTACACACGGAAGGTCTCCAGTTCGATCCTGGGCATCAACATTATATATTTGAAGGGGAGCATTGGAGTAACTGGTAAAGTTGCTTCCACATGACCTCCTGGTCACGGATTCAAGCCTTGGAAACAGCCTCTGGCAGAAATGCAAGGTAAGGCTGTGTACGATACACCTTTGTGGTGAGGCCCTTCCCCGAATACCGTGCATAGCAATAGTTTTAGTACACCAAAATGCTCTTTTTTTAAAAACTATTTTTAAAAGAATTAATATAATACAAATACATACAACATTATATGCAAATTTTAATAATAGTGAAGACAGGTAGCACACTTGATTGTTTAAAAATATATAATTTCTCTTCAATTTTATATCAAATAATAACTATTAAATGTTTGGATGTTTGAATCTTTAAAAATAATAATTAAAATACTATTATAATAATAGTTAAATGGGACCTATATCTTTTTATTTTAGTTATTTAACCCTTTTAAAAATAATTTAATAATAATAAGTATTGAACTAATAAATATTTTATATCATATAATAGTTTATAATATAATTAGCACTTATTTAATTTAATATAATTTTAAAATCTTATATTATAATCGATATCTTATATTATTATATACAAATTTTAAAATTATCTGCGCATCGAACGAATACGTTAACTAGTAATATATTATAAGAGATATCACTTTATTTGTTCTACAATGTCTTCACCATTAATTCTTTAAACTACTATCTAACAAGAAGACAAACTATTTATGTTATATAGTTTAATTAATTACTTCTACCATGCCAAAATAATTGTAACCTTTCGCTTCTCCAAAGTCAATTCGACTAATTTTATTGGATTACGTTAATTTAAATATTCTAAAATTAAAATTTAGATATTCAAAAATTATATAAAAAGTATTATAAGTTGCAATGTTTCTCATATCATCAATATGATGAAAAAATATATCTTAAAATGTTGGTCAAAGTTCATATTGTCCGAAAATAAGGCCTATCTCATGTATATGGTATGTAAATTACACATTTAGTTACTCTCTCCATCCATCTATACTTGTATTAGATACTAAAATTAAATATTCAATAATATTTTTTTAGTATAAAAAATTAATTGATAATTTATCATATTGCATCCAATTTACCTTTGGCGTTAAATACTATTCACTATCCAATATATGTTTCAAAACATTAAATTTATTATATTCAAAGTGTAATATAGTAAAACTATTCATATTATTTATTATTTTGTAAAGTATGTCAAGTGAATATTTCAACAGTAAATATGGAAAGGGAGCAATTACTTTCCATAATCAATCAAGATTTGGAAACTAGCCATTTATGTTTTATATGGAAAGTAAATTATATATCTAGTTTACTTTCCAAAATAAATTTACAAAAATCTAAATGTGCACATTATAAAAGCCTCTTTCACCTTGCATACCAAAGCACACAAATCTAAAAAAATTCTATTTACATTTGAGTTCATCAAACTTCAATAAGTAATATGGCTAAGTTTTTGAACTCTATCATTTGTTTCTTTCTCATTCTTTCAGGTATGACCTTCTTCTTTTTATTTGTCAAATTATTTTTTCTATATATACAAAATAGTTGATTATTATAAAAATTCAAATTTAAAATTCATGGCTACATCATAATTTTGAGATTAAAAATATTAAATTTCATCACAGTATTTTGGACGAAATTTAAGATACTATCATGATGTTTCACTCTTTACTATTATGCATCAAAAGTGCTAACTTTTCAACAAATCGTCCGGAAAGTGGCTAGCACATGCAAATTTTTACTAATTATTCTTTCAATTGGTAAAGTTACTGTGATTTGATCAGAAGATCACAGGTTCAAACCTTTTAAACAGCCTTTTGCATAATGCAATGTAAGACTGCATACGATACATCCTTATGGTCAGTGGTGGAGCCAGAATTTTCACCAAGGGGTTCACAAATGAACATACGAACTAACCGAAGGGGGTTCGACATCTACTATATATACATAAAAAAAATAAGTTTAACCATATATAATATAGCATAATTTTCTGTCGAACGAGGTTTGGACAATGGTAGAGACGAGATGTTCATTAAGGGGGTTCAAAAGTGCACACACGAACTAGCCGAGGGTTCAATATATACATCAAAAATAATTTTAGCTATGTATAAATGGTGTAATTTTTCGTCAAGGAGGGTCGGATGAACCCAGTGGATATATGCTAGATCCGCCACTGGATTCGAATGAACCCCTATCCCAAGTATAGCTCCATCCCTGCTTGTGGCTGGACCCTTTCCCAAACCCTGCGCATAGCGATATTACTAATTTTACTTTTTGAATGCAGCTGCAATGACAATTACTCAAGTGAATGCTCAACAAAGATGTACTGATACTTTGACTACAAAAGATTGCACCATGGCTGAGTGTCAAAGTGAATGTTTGAAGAAACATAATGGAAATGGAGTTTGTACTGGTGGCAATGATGGGCCATTAAGTTGTGTTTGTGTTTACAATTGTTAGGTCTAATATTTCAACTCTTTCTCATAATAATAATAATAATAATAATGCCAGTTGTAATTGAATAAAAAAGTATATTATATATTGTTGTTAGCAGTATGAACCTCTTATCGATTGTCAACATATTTATTCACACCAAATATGCTCAAGTAGTGATGTTATTCACTTCTCTAAAAGTTGTTTCAACCATTATTATCTTATTTAACTTTCTATCGAGTATATATTATAATACCATCTTGTTAAATTATTTCGCTAATTATAATTGAATAAAAAAAATATATTATGTATTGTTCTTATTCGCATCAAACATGTTCAAGTAGTGCAATACATAAATGTAGAGCATTTCGTGCGATTTATTAATAAGACATGAGTATAAATAAATATTATTCATTTTTTTCTAGAATTTATATTTCTCTCATTTAACTTTATATATGGTCTCATTTATTTTGTTTTTATCCAACGTATTTATTTTTTCATCTGATGTTCTATTTCATTCTGGATTTCGATTAGTTTCGGTCATCTAGAAAAACCTACTTCAAGGAATAAAGCATTGCATAGTTAAGAGAATTTCATTTTCGATATTCAAATTTGAAATCTACGATTAAGATAGATGATTAGTTTGTCGTCGATTGCAATCATAGTTGAAATAAAAAAAAAAAAAGAAATAACTAAATGAAATCCCCAAATTAAAACTTCATTATATTAGTTCGCGTCAAACATGTAATATGTGGATTTAAAATATTTGTTTTTTTTGAATGAGCCAGGAAGACATGCTCATAAATAATATTATGATATATCTTTGACAATTAACAAAATAAACAGATAATTTTTGGATATGTGCGGAGTCCGAAAGAAGGTTAAAAATATATATACCATAACAACTATAGAAAAGCTTTTAAAAAACACTCATCATTTTTGGTATTACCAAATGACCATAAAGGTGCAGTTAAATAGATAAGATCTTTTCGTGTTTTATATAAATCTCGAAGAATAATTTTTTTTTTCTTTTCTTCTTTTGGGGGGAGGTGGGGTGAGGGCTTTGCTTTTAACGGACGAAATATAATATACAAATCTAGAATAGTTGAATTAGTAAGTTCCCAACTAAGATGGTAATAGGAGGATTATGTGGAAAGAATAATGATGAGATTAAAATAAGGCTACGACTACATTGTAAATAATATTAAATAAAAAAAACTCAATAAAATGAAAAGTAAAATAACTTTATAAATTATTTTATCTGAAATTATTATCCCTTATCTCATCAAATTAAAATTTTACTAGCATTAAGAATTTAAGATCAACTTGCACCTCGTTTGGTTATTCCGTTAAAAAAAAAAATCAGACATTTGCATTTTTTTAATCAATAATGTTAAAGATTATTTTCGTTTAATGATTGACAAAATAAAAGTCATTTCTCATTAAAGGGAGAAAAAAGGATCCAAGTTGCATATGAGTGAAAATTATTTTGCTTATTACTATTTTAATTTTTAACTTTATATTATTTACTTCAATTAAGATATTTTTATTAATCTCTAGTATTATTCAAAAATTTCATCAAAATACTCTCAAATTAACGATTTATTAATCTTCAACATATATTTTTTGAAAAATACTTTTCACCAACCAATCGAACACTAAAATACAACAACAACAAACCCAGTGTATTCCCACATAGTGAGGTCTGGGGAGGGTAAGATGTACGCAGTCTATACCTCTACCTCTAAAGAAGTAGAAAGGAAACACTAAAATACATTATTTAGAAAAATATTTCAAAAAAAAAAAAAAAAAAAAAAAAACAACTCTTACTATAACTCAATCAATTCTTCTAAACTATCAACTCAATTAATTTTCTAAACTGCTTTCCATAATTTTTCAAAAAGGGAACATTCTATCTTTATCCTACGGAAAGTATAATATAAATAATTATCTCTGAAATAATATAATATAAGAGCTATCACTTTGTTTCTTTCTAAAATTTCATCAACATAAATTCTTTAAATTACTTACTATAACTTTCTAATAAGGAAACAAACCATCTATGTTATGTTATGTATGGTAAATAAATTATATATAAATTTAATTAATTATTTTTTCCGTTCTAAATAGTTTTCAAATTTCATTTCTTAAAAGTTAATTTAACTAGTTTTTAGAGATAAATTGGACTACGTTAATTTGATATTCTAAAATTATAATTTAGATATTCAAAAATTATATAAAAAATATTATTACTTGTCATATTTCTCATATCAATATGATGAAAAATATATCTTAAAATATTGGTCAAAATTTATATTGTTTGACTTTAAAAGAAAATTTGGCAAGTATTTGAAAAATATAAATTACTTCCCAAAATAAATTTAGATTTGGAAACAAACAATTTAACTTACGTATGGTAAGTAAATTTTACATCTACTTACCATTTACTTGATCAATATACTAAGGGCCAGTTTGGCCATGCAAATTTTTTCCTTTATTTCGAAAAAATTTTTTGGAGTTGAAAATTGTGGTGTTTGGTCATAAAAATTCAAAAAAAAATTTCAGAAAAAAATTCTGAAAAGAGAAAACAGGTTTTTGTTATTTTCATAATTTTTCAACTCCAATTCCAGCTTTTATTATTATTACATATAACCCCAATCTTTTAAATTTTTACATAAGAAATCTTTCATGTATAAGAAAATTAAGGAAATAAATTAGCGGCACCCTAAAATTTAATAACAACTCATCATTTCTTATTTTTTAGGAACGAAAAATGAAGGAAATAAATTAAATTAATTCCTAAAAAAATAAATTTGTTTGAAAGATAATATTTGTTACCTAAAAAACACAGGAAGCAGTGATCTGTTAATATAACATTCATATTTAAAATTTTCAAATATGAGAAAACGGCTATTAATGTAAACATTAGATATGTCATAATTTAAATTCATTAAATATGGCCATGTATATGTAATTTTTTTTTTATAATAGTGGTTAATTGTGTTTTTTTTCCAATTAGTAGGTAAATTTTAGTTGGGTGATTTGGATAGTTTGTAAAAGTTAGGGCATAAAATCATATTTTAAAAAGTTTTTCAAAAGTAAAAAAATAAATTCAAAAAAGACATGGTCAAATACAACTCCAACTCTAATTTTAATTTCAACTCCGGAAAATTTTAGTTTTCATGGTCAAACGGCTACTAAAAATGAATGTTCTTGGAAAAATCAAGAAATAATTTATCAAATTGTGTTCATTTTATTCTTGCTATTAAAATACTATTCATTATTAAATTTATCTTTCAAAACACTAAAATTTATTATATACAAAAATTGATATAAAATATTTGTCAAATAAATAGTGGACGAGTAAAAATGGATGATCGGCAGTAACTACTTTCCATAGTCAATTAAAGATTTGGAGACTAACCATTTATGTATTGTATGGAAAGTAAATTATACATTTTCTACATTAAGTTGACTTACCAAAATAAATCTACAAAATTCACACTATAAAAATCCCTTTCACCTTACTATACCAAAACACACAATAAATCTAAAAATATTGAATTCATCAAATTTCAATAAGCAACATGGCTAAGTTGTTGAACTTTATTATCATTTGTTTCTTTCTCATTTTCTCAGGTTTAGCCTTTATCCTCTTTCTTTTTTTTCAAATTATTTTTATGTGTTCGCTAAATAGTCATAGATTCAAAAGTCATTAAAAAAAAAAATCCGATTTGTTAAACTCATGACTCTATCATGAATTTTGAAGCTAAAAATATTAAACTCCATCACAGTATTTTTTGGTTGAAATCCTAGAATCTAAAATCTGTAATGAACTTTCTCTATTTGCTGTTACGAATTTCTAAAATTATGACCATACGTGTCCTGAATTTTTCACTTGTAAAGTCAAAATTCATAACTCTATCATAAATTTTAAACTTAAGAACGTTAAACTCCATCACAGTATTTTTGAATGAAATCCTAAAATCTGAAATCTGTAATAAAGTTTCTCTTTTTACTGTTACGAATTTCAAAAACTATGACCATACGTGTCCTGGATTTTTCACCTGTAAAGTCAAAATTCATGACTCTTATCATAAATTTTAAACTTAAACACGTTAAACTCCATCACAATATTTCTGAATGAAATCCTAGAATCTGAAATCTGTAATAAAGTTTTTCTTCTTACTATTACGAATTTCAAAAACTATGATTGTTACATGTCCTGAAATTTTCACTTGTAAAGTCAAAATTCATGACACTATCATGAATTTTAAACTTAAAAACGTTAAACTCCATCACAGTATTTCTTGATGAAATCCTAGAATCTGAAATTTTCCCCTTTACTGTTAGGAATTTCAAAAAATATGACTTTATGTGTCTTGGATTTTTCACTTATAAAGTCAGAAATTCATGAGACTGCCATTAGTATCTCAACTAACTCATAGTACACTTTTTACAAAAATATTCTTTCATTTGATTTGATATACTAATAATATTTTGTGGTTTCAATTTTTGATGCAGTTACAATGACAAACACTCAAGTGAAAGCTCAATTTGAGAAAAAAAAATCATATCCACATACTTGTGTTAAGAAGATTGAAAAAAATTCTTGCAATAAGGAGAAATGTGAAGATAAGTGTTACAGGATTTATGATGGACAGGGAGTTTGTACTGAGGACCAATGTGTTTGTACTTACATTTGTGATGATCTCCTTTAATCCAAACATAGACTTATGTCATAAATAAAATTGAGTCAATCACATTTCTATGAATTGTTTTATCTCATTTAGTTTTGGTTTTAATTGTTTCTCTTAAAGTAGTTCTTTTAATTTATAAAAGCGATAAGTATTCAGTACCTCCCCAAATTATGGTCAAAGTTGTTACGACACACTCTAACTTCACAGGAGTATGGGTGTAAAAATCAAACCGAACCGAGAAAAAAATCGACTTATAATTTGGCTTGGCGTTAGAAAAAAAGAAGGATCATTCTTGATTTGGTTTCGTGTTAGTAAAAAAAAAAGTCAAACCAAATCCGAATTAAACCAACATAATAAATATATATCCGATCAACAAAGAACAACTAAAATAAAATGGAGGGAGTATATCTTATAATATCATCTTGTTTGATTGTTCTGTGAACCATAATTGAGACTACAACAACATATAAGCGAAATTTCATAAGTAACATCTTATCTTATCTCTATTTTATGAAGATAAAAATAAATCATAATTGAGACTAAAATGAGAAATCAGAGACGAACTACTTATATATTTTTACGATTTACTAGATGGCCCAACATTTTCGGTTTATAGTAGCTAGTGTTTGGACACTCTAAACTAATATTCTGATATAGTTAGGCATTATGGAACCGTTAATAACTCCAATGGGTATCTCAAAGACATTTGAAAGATATTTCTTTTTTCTAATCCTGAATTTTCACCACTCAATGGCAGTAATCTTAGTGGCGTCCTCACGTCATTACAAACTTGCAGTTGGTAGCACATTCTAGGACTGTGCAAAAATCAAACCGATTGATAAATGTTATTAGGTTATTAGTATTGAGTTATAAGGTTAACAATTTTTTATTGATTTTATAAAAAATTTATTGGGTAAACGATTCGGTATCGTTTTAGCTTATTGGGTTATCGGTTTATAAGGATACACTAAGTTATTGTTTTATCTCTATTTATGTTATACATATAAATCTCCCTCTCTTTATCTATCTATCCCCCCCTCTCTATATATATACATATAGATATGTGTATGTATATAGATTCACAATTCAGTGATTCACAAAGTATTAACCTATTCAGGGCAACAAAGGCACAATATAAAATTCAGCTATTATCATAATGAAAAACTTGAAGCATTTAAAGCTTCCAACAATTAGGATTCAATTTTTTTCCTAACAAACATTCAGTTTAAGTTTTGTAACGCCCCGATTTTCTAAATCGGAATGCTACAGGTGCTAACAATCCCGAAGGACCACTAGCTAACCCATGACTGATATGTGTACCTAAACACTGCATGATATGCGGTATAAATGCGAAATATAAGTTGTAAGGTTCACATCTGGTAAAAATACAAAACATCTAAAATATGGTATAGCAATACCAAAACTAATAATACTGAAGTCTGAACATGTTATAGTCTGAAAACCTCTAAACTGTCTGAATAAGGAGTTGAGGAGACATGTTCCCAACTAACTCCATCTATTGAAAACTGAACTGAAATACTAAAATAAATAATAATATAATCGTCCTCGAAGAATGAGGACTCGCTGCTAAAGTCTGGAATGCTACTGATGCTCTGGAGCTCGTGCTTCTGAACCTATGGTGTAAAATAAGAAGAAACACCATAGCGCAAATGCGTCAGTACTTTGAATGTACTGAGTATGCATAGGGAGTAGGCTAATGCATGAGGTTCATATGCATGAACAATATAGACTGACTGAAGAATCATGAACGTGAGAATACATGCATGCATACGTAACTGTAATTGACATCGTGATAGGATTGAATACTGAGTTCTGACTACTGAATTTACTAATAACATGGATTTACTGATATCTAAGTTTCTAATGTTGGAGTACAAAATAATTGTATTACTGATAGGCTGACAACTGAATTTACTGACATGGATATTTGAGTGATTATTTCTGATAGTTCTGATTATGAAGAACTGATTTGATTGACTGTATCTGACAGTCCTGAATCTGAATACTGATAACATGAGTACTAAGTCTGAGTACTGATAATGTGAGTTTACTGATAACTGATATGATGGACAAATGAGTTTTTGATAGCTGATATAGCTGATAACATCAATTTTGATAACTGGTATAACTGATAACATGAGTGACTATATCTGACAGCCCTGATACTGAATACTGATAACATGAGTGATTGTATCTGACAGTCCTAAATCTGATTGTATCTGACAGTCCTAATATTCTGAAGAACTATCTGAATTCTTTTACTGAGACTGATACTGAAACTGTGGAAAGTAGTTATCTAACCAACATACCCCATATTTTGCTATTATAGTTGAGCTGGGGTCCAATCTATACCCTAACTAGAAGGGTGCCAATATTCATAGCATGAAAATCATTTCAACATAGGGGTATATCATGAATCCATCATTTAGTCACACTTTAGCTATATTACATGATTTCTAATCATTTAGGCATTTTATCAAACACCTAAGATGCATGACTTATGACTTAAAGTAAAATCATCTAATTTAACATAGCACAACCAACTAGATTCATAATTCCCATTCTCTTAAACATATTATAAATTCACTCGAACATTTTCACAAACATATGAAAGACACCATAACAACCAATTCACAAATCAAGGTTTTCAACTTGAGATGATCATAAATCAACACACATGGATATTTCATTCATCAATTAACATATATCAATATTTTGGGTATAACATCCAACTTGCAACATGAACATAATCATACCACAAAAAAATATTCACAATACATAATTTAAAACTTGATTCTTGAGCTCCATGGATGAAAGGAATTCATGGATAAACGCTATGCATACGTTAGATAGAAGATCCAAAAATTTTGAAACTTACCCGGGATGAACTACAACGTTGCCCCATCGCAATGCAACTAGAAAATCCAAAAATGGAGGTTGGGAAGGTCGTCAAATAAATCCCCCAAGTTTGGAGGCTTAAAATGAGACTCAAGTGTTGAATCTTGAACATTTAGCGAAAAACAACTTTGTAAGTCTTGGGATCTTTCATGAAGCTTTACGAGCTGAATTTGACACGCGATTTTGTGGGGTATTACAAGTTTGAAGATTCTTGTAAACTAAAATGCATTGCGTAAGTTTTGACGGTAATTAAGATTTCATTTTTTTATGTTAGTTGTTGCTATTTCTATTTTACAAGTATTTTCTTATTGATTAAACCGAAAACCGAACCGTTAAGGACCAAAAAACAATAAACCGAAACCAATAAGAAAATATCTTATTGGTTGGTTATTGGTTTTACATATTTAAAAATCGAAAACCGATAAACCAAACCAATAACAAGTAAAACCGAACGAATCGATGCACACCCTAGCACATTCTGCCAGTAATCTTAGTGTCGTACACGTCATTACAAACTTGCAGTTGGTAGCACATTCTAGAGTTTTTCTTCTTCTTCGACAACTTTCAACCGATAAATCACTTGGGAATGTCATTATCTAATTTCCACCACCAACAATTTCATAAAATTATTATTATAATTTAATCAACTACGACAAAAGATCTCATTTTGCCAAGTACAAGGAAAAACACAAACTTACATTTATCACACTCTAGCACCTCTATATGTGATGTTATCTCTTCCATCTATTTTCGTCTCCTAAATAAATACTACTGTTTCTCTAATAGAGTTGTAAGAGATGCACTAACGTATCTCCATATGAGTCATCTTCCTTCTTTTCAAATGATCAACATACTATTATGTAGCTCTCTTAACTCACTGTCATTTCAGGCCAATTAGAAGCCGAACTTTTCATCATACGAAATTTGTACACCAATAAATTGTGTAGAATTGATGAATTAAAATGTTCGACGACAAGTTATTATCACCATACTTTTCCTTTTTTATCCTCTTCCATAGCTCCCAAACAAACTACACAGGGCAATGCTTAATCTACCAAGCTATAGCCATTTTTAATTTATGAATATAGCATTGACGCACAATTGTTAGTGCTACTAATCAAAAGAAAGATCTAATCTTGTAACAAAAAAATAAATCATAGCTCAAATGAAAGATCTGATCGATATGACATCAATATTTGTATACTTCTCACCAGAAACATTAGCACTTAGAATAACCTTAACTTGATGTTTAGTACAAAAGATAACATATTAGGACCAACCTTGGAAATCTTGTTATCCCAGTAGAGCAACATACAAGCAAAGAACCTAGAATAGGTCATAGTATGTCCCTCAATAGACTTTGTTTCAAAATGAAACAAGAAACTGTGTGATTGGTTAATGAGTACATACCAACATTATCAAAAATAAATAATGAGTTTCTCATATCAACACATGTTGATTCATTAGACTTCACAGGTAATATTTTAAATCTACTATATATTTTTTATTTTTTATCAGGAAAGGATATACAAATGAAGAAGGATCTCATAGCACTTCGGTGATAACAGAAAACAACAAAGGGAGGACCCAAAAAATGAGAAGTTTAGCCCTTCAAAGTCGACATCATTTTGAGGCTTCAAAACATTCTGATTGGTTGGTGTATGGGAATCTACAACTTGCTACTAAGTTTTCTTCAAATGTAGACACCATCTTTAGATGATTTTAGAAGAGATGGACAATGATTCAAAGAGACAACTATATTCTTAGACTATACATGCCACAATTACTATATACTCTTGCTAATATATTGTCTAAAATGAAGTATAGGTTTATTGTAAGCAAAGCTTTTATAAATCATCCATTTTTTTGCAGCGCCATACCTCTTCTTCTATATTTTGGAAATAACAAATAAAATAGCAGCATGACTTAATTTGCTGAAGCCATGTATATATTAAACTTATTCATATTTTTTTTACCATATACACCATCTTAAAATCTCTATAATGGTAGGGTGCGTTTGATGAAATGATATTAAAAATATAGTGTATAAGAAGCTTACCATGATAATTTTGGCGATTGTTCATGTATCATAGTCATGCTTTCTAAGTCAGGGTTATTAACCTTACCTATATTAACTGCAATTAGCTAAATCTTCGGATAAAAAACATCAATAGTCAAAAGTATTTTCAAAAATGATAAAAAATTAACTTAGCTTCTAGTTAATATCAGTAAGCAGATAATAGAAGTAAAGATCTGCAAATACCTGAAGCTTGAGTAGCGCAATCTACAAATACATAGGCCACACATTTAAGTCAAAAGCTCATAAATTTCTGTTGACCCCGCTGTCTCAACACTATCTGAATAAACATACAAAAATTTATCGTCCTAATTTTTGCTAAAGTAGTTTACATAATAATGAAATCATAATTGCTTTTATTCCTGCTTATGGATATCTTTATATATGGTCATCCGCAAGTGCTTTTGCTCCACATAAGGAAACTTGTGTTAATATATTGCAATATAATTAGTTTCCAAATTGTAGATTATTTGTGAAAAATGAAGAAACACTTGTACATTTTCTTATATTCACTTCACAGTAAAATTTATTTTTCATGTTTTCTTCAAATGGGATAAATCTTGGACTATTACAGCTCTATAGAGATAAGGCAATAGTTCAACTAGCAAGTATTGTATCCTATAAAACTTATCATAGTTAACATTTGCTATCGACCTTCCCAATCATTCATTGATGAAACTGCCATGGTCGAATCTGTAGCTCATTTTATACTGAACAAAAAGAAAATACATAGCATTCTAACCTATGTCAAGTGAGTAATGTTTAATAAGCAAAAGAGAAAAGAACATAGTGAAATCTGAAAGTACTCAGAGATCTATTCAGCTGCCTTCACCACTTCTCCACACAACATTTCGACTCGTTGATGGCTAGCTCTATGTGCACCAAAATAATTAACTACTCTATTAGACTTAAGCATCCTTGTTATTTCGGTAAGTTATTTCGGGAATGTCCCACAGACTACTAAGCAATGATTCTTAGATCATCAACATCACTTTTAGGAATAGTTTACTAAAGTCCAGTTGAGATATTTGACAATTAAGGCATCCAAGTCATAATTATTATTATGTAGCCCAACCTAAAATAATACACATAATGTGTTGTCTTCTAAAGGCTTATTATGCAACAATAAAAATATCGCACTTACAAAAATCTCCACTTAACCACAAAATCGGAGAGATATTAGGCAAAACAATAATAATATCAACCATAAATTTCAGAAAAAAAATCGAAAGAAAACATACGTAACATTGAAACACCCAATGGAGAAGATGAAGTTCCAACTGAAAATAGTCCCTGAAAGTTTGATTTGATCAAAATAAATATCAACAAATTAAAGAGAATAAAGAGAAATAAGGAAGAAAATTTACACTCCAGTACATTAAGACAGAAAGTTAGACAGAATAAGTCATGAAATTAGAAAATAGGAAAAGGATGAAAGAAATTTGGGAGGAAATGAGATAAAAGATAACCTGACATCCGCAACACGAGAAGATGAGATCAAAGAACAGAACAACCCCTTAGTGAAATTGGACAACTGCAAGAACAAGGTGAAGTTCATTGTATTCACCTGAACTGGAAGTGATTTTGGGACGGGGGAGACGGTCTGCGGTCCATAAATAATACTGCTCCTTAAAATTGCAAAGTTCGAGTAATTTGCAGATATAAATTGCTCTGCTGCTACCTTTGAACTTGTATAAACATTCACTGGAAGGGTCTCGTCATCTTCCTTGTAGAAGTATTTTGTCCCTTCATAAACAGAGAGAAAAGTCAAATTAGTTTCACCTTGTCACAGGAAAATTGTTTGCATCATTCAAAAAATAAGAGAACATTCTTAAATTAAATGACTGTCCATCCAGCCACGCGAGAACATTCAAAAATTTTGACCTGAGCTACAGATGCTAAGGCTGTAAAGAACTTCTTCAAATCGTATCATGGGAAGGAATACTGCCAAATAAATAATATGAAGCATTCACCAACAAATATATCAGGTAAATTGGTGAACACAAGCTAACATCCTATTTCTCAAAATTTTCATGCACGGGAAATTTAAGTCAGTATCTTCCTTATCCAAGTGTCTATTAATTTTAAGCATCTTACCTGTATTGACTCAAGGAGTCCAGAAACTTCTAAATAACATAAATTGCTCTTTTCCTTTATATTAAAAAGTTACCTCTGTGTTAGAAGAAACAGTTCTTATCAAAAAATGACATCCTTGTGCCAGAATTAGTTTGTTAGGCAGGAATGTCAGAGGTAACACCAGAGTTATGTCTACCACTTGTTTTTATCCTAAAAAAAAAAACACCAGGAGATAAGTATATAGAGTTTGGTTCCTATGATATCCGTGGCGGACCCAGGATTTAGGAGTTGTAGGTGCTCGGGAGGATCAGACACTTACATTGACACCCAAAGCTATAAGGTTCCGCATGGAAATCAAAGCACCGGGCTATCTTCTTGGTTTCACGGGTGTGTTTTTCCATTTTATATCAATTTTTATATATTTGTTATATAATTATACCTATTCTGGGTTGGGTTTAATGGGTGCCGGAGCACCACAATTTTCAAGCTGGGTCCGCCTTGTATGATATTGATTGCCAGTGTTGTTGTTAAAGACTTAATTGAGGTGAGCTCAAGCCGTGAAGCTAGGCGCAGCGGAGGGTTAGGCGCAAAATCTCACTTAGGTGGCGCTTCCATGCAGGCACAAAAGCTCTAAGACGTGCACCTCATTCCTCATGGGCTATATCATGAAGAGTATGTAACTAAACAACAAATAAAACTGTCAAAGTGATACATCAATTGTTAAGAACTGTTTGAAAACCAAAAATTGCATCTTCACATCTAACTGAAAATTTCATTGAGTGGATAAACTTTTACATCTAATGAAATAGGTGATCCTTTTTTCAACAAAAGAAAAAGGAGAATCTGCTATATCAGTGGAGACAGAGGCAAAGGCTCCAAAGCAACATTGAAACAGTATGTAAGATGAGGGAAGAATTGACCGCCTGGTAACCAGTAGAACCGGAGCATGGCAAATAGCTGAGGACTTGCGTACTCAGCTTTGCAACTTTTCACTCCCAGAAGTCCTACAAAGGAAGTACATCCATTTTACTTTTCTCATCGTCTACTTCTTTTCCAACTTATCAAATAAGTGAAACAATGACCAAACTCTACCAGTGAAAGTAAATTAACGTTTTACCATTCTCCTACCGCATAGACACCAACATAGTTAGCCTAAGAAGCATAACCAGCTCAAAAGATAGAAACTCTCTTAACTTCTGTGAAAAAATAACTGTTGTCACTACAATGATTTCCTCGTTTCTTACCTTGATCAGTAGACAAGTGAATTAGAAGAGAGCCACCATTGCTAAAACTCGACAACCATTTAACAAGAACAAAAGGTACATTAATAGCCATGGCAGCAGTAGGATCCACTTCGCAGGCACGTGGAAAAGAAAGTGCAGCACAATTAACCACAACATCAGGCTGCTCATTCACATGACAAAGCTTGGTATTAGCTATTATGGACATTTTAACTGGTATAGTAATTCTTTTGACCTACTATACAAATCCACCAGCTACTTTAGGTATTTATCCAAGATGACAATAAACAGACAGCAAAGACTGCACCAAAATAAATTCAACATCCCTGAGTGATATCAGTTGATGAAAATATCTTCAAATCATGCAGTATCTTTTACAACTCTTTCTTTGACCACTCACTTAATGATGTAACACCCAAAATAGACCAATAACAGTTATATAAACCACTTTGACCAATAGCGTAGCCAGATTAATTTAGAGGGAGATTATTATTTAAAGTTTATAAAGGACAGCCTGATTTATTTAAGCTTTCGCCTTCCGTTGTAACGCGCTTTGAAATAGGATCTATTTGCAAGAATTTATTATACGTAATCTTATCACATATTATTTGAAGCTTATATATTATCAAATTTATAGCTTGTCTTACCAATTGAATTTGTTCGAATCTGTACGTATAATATTACAGCTCCATCCTTATCAAACCGTCACTCACAGGTGACAATGTGAAAAATATTTAGGTAGAAAAAGTATAACATAGTTCGAATAAAATAAGACATAAAAAGAATCCGAAAGAAAACGAAAAAATAGACGAAGGAAAAACAGGAATATGCAGTGTAAGGGGAAATCCGAAGAAGCACATATCTATAGCTTCAAAACTGGTAGAAATGGCTGAAAATACCCAATTTAACAACCTCAATTTAACACTGCATGTCAAGTAAAATTTCAAAAATTCAATCTGCACGATTAGACGGGGAAAATTTTCAATAACGATTAATTTAATCCACAATAATTAATCCTTAAAAAATTAACAAATACAAAGGAAATCGAGAAGAAGCCTACAAATAAAAGAAAAGAACAAATAAAAAAAAGATAGGAAAGGAATCTGTTCCTAAAAAACAAAGAATGAAACACATCCTATGTCTCAATTATCTTTTGTCGAGGTGCGCGCATTCCATTCAAATCCCAATCTATTTGTTGATAGCTATAATATTCATTCCTCAACGTGGCTCATTCCATTACAGTGATTAATAACCTTGTGGGACTTTTGGCTGGGAAAGAATAGAGAAAAAAAAAGTTTGTGGGACTTTCGATTTTCTGAGATATTTTGCAGGTACTGAAACAGAGAATTTTCAAAGAGTCATACATCTTAACAAATAAGCAAATATGTGATTGAATCCGGAAAACAAAATTTCAATTTGCTTAAGAGGGAAGCTAAATATCAAAATCAAAACCTATCAAATTAAGAAAGGACTTTCCTTAACCCAAAATTTCAATTTCAGATTTCTCTTTAATTCAAAAATTCAATCTTTTAAGGAAAATGAAGTTAACAAACCTTCCGTGTCCATCACCGTCTAGAGGAGAATCAAAATCCATTGCAGGATTAAATGAACCAGCTGCTTTTGCAGCTTCGGAAAAATGTTGAGCACCTATAATCTTCCCATTGCAATAGTCTTTCTTGGTGCTAGGATCAATTTCACATGTTCCTCCATACTTTGGAAGAGGTCCATAGGGTTCGGTGTTGTGGCTTGCAAAACTGGTATGGTGTGGATAGATGCCAGAGTCGATGAAACCTATTACGATATCCTCCCCTGCTCTGTCAAACCCACCACCTTTTTGGCAATACTCCTGTAGGAAGCCCCAAAAATTGTGGTGTGTGAGTTGTAAGCCTCCTCACTTTCCAATCTCTCTCCACAGACTTCACACCAGGAGCTCGTCTGAGGATTTATGGAACCCTATACTTCTCTATATGTTCAGAGATTAGAAAAGAATTGAACAAAAATAAAACAAGAATCGAAAGAAAACTTACCAGAAATTGGAAGAGAAAATTAAGCCAAAACTAAAAGGTAGAATGGAAAAAGGGAAAAAGTTGGTTGAAAAGCAAATGGAGTATGTCGGTGAGCAAGAACAGATTCTAGAAGGATGTGTTGGTGTAAAATGACTGTTATAACCCTGGTCGTTCCTTACTTCATCTTCTTATAATATGCTAAGGTAAAATATATATTTTTATTATTATCATTATTTTTTAATAGATAATTTGTTGTCTTTTTCACTTTTTTGTGTGAAAAAAAAAAATCAAGTTTTACTAGCATCTAGTGCTTGGAGATTGTTTCACTCCCAAAGCTCGATATGAGCTCTTCTATTAAGAAATAAATACCTATATTCATTCCCTACTTTCACATGACTTCTTCAACTCTCTTATAGCGTGGCTTAAAAATACACTACTGTACAAACACACTCAACCCTCTATAGTATCTCTTGCGGTCCTCATTATTTGAAAATAAGAAATGAGCAACAATAAATATTATTCATTTTTCCAGGAAGCATTTCATCTTCTTTTTTCTTTTTTTTTTGAATAAGGATACTTATATTATATTATAGCATCATAACAAAAACTACAGAGAAGCATGTGATAGCGCTGCCACCATAGTATTTGCATATTATGCAGTATTTACAGACCAACTGCTAGAAGATAAAGCAATAGTAGTAGAAAAACTTACAATTGCACTAGGAGGCAAAGTATCCAAAGATTTAACTTGCCTAGTAACTACGTCCCCCCACCCAATCAGCATGCAAATTTTGTAATATATCATGGGGAGGCAACCAAAAAGTAGTAGTATCCTTATTGAGGCGTTAGACAAAAAGGACAATTGTGTAATGGAGATGGCTTTTTTTGTTAGACTATCCGCTAATCTATTCTGCTCTATGTAGAGATAGATAAGTGGCGGATTATCTAGCTAATGGAGAAGAAATCTGCAATCGCATAATAGTGCATTATTAGTGTCTGCATTGTTAATCAAATTAATTAGATTGTCTGTATCCATATTTATCTCTAGTGGCTTTAGTTCATGCTGCATTGCTAGCTGTAAACCTATAGATAAAGCCAATAACTCAAGGTTAGTAATATCTTGTGCAATTGTGGATGCAGTAAAGCCCATTACTTAATCCCCTAATCTGTTTTGAAAAACTCCCCCTGACCCCCCACCCCAATATTCATGTTCAAGCATATCGATGCATCTGTATTTAACATTAGACAATCAACGTTTGGTGGGTTTCATTTAACATATAAAGTAAAGAGGTTTTGTTTTACCCGTGAGTCACCTGCAAGAAATCGGTCAATATTGGGTTGCCAGATTTAAAGCCGAAGCTGGGGACGGGGCACTATGTTGATTATCAAAGAGATGTTTATTTCGACAAGTCCTTATAATCCAAAGGCAATTGGGTATAAGGACTGCAAGAGGTACGATAGAGGGTTGAGTGTGTTTGTACAGTAGTGTATTTTTAAGCCACGCGATAAGAGAGTTGAAGAAGCCATATGGAAGTAGGGAATGAATGCAGGTATTTATTTCTTAGTAGAAGAACTCATATCGAGCTTTGGGAGTGAAACAATCTCCAAACAGTAGATGCTAGTAAAGCTTGATTCTTTTTTCTAGACAAAAAAGCGAAAAAAACAACAAATTATTTATTAAAAAATGATGATAATAATAAAAATATATATTTTGCCTTTGCTTATTATAAGATAAGAAAGATTCATATGTACATAGCTCATAAAAAATATTTAAATCTATGGGTGAGTGGAAGACACACTTCTTGTTTATTATTTGATATTTCGATACTTATATTAAAACTTAATTAATTTAAACTTGTATCGTGTAAAATCTATTTGGAAGAAGCTATCTATATCAAGAATTCAACATTAAGAGCTCAAAGTCTCTGTCTTGAATTAAGGTAGGATCAATTTCACTCCTTGCATCACATTCTTTAACGATTATCTGAAAAATACGTAAAATATATAACTAAATAAATATAAATAAATTCGCTCCAATAAATTTTCTTTTTATTAGATTACCTCTCATAATTTATGTGATTTTAAAAGTTTCCTTCCATAATTTTTTTTAATATTGTAGACTTAAAGGTTAAATATTTCATCTGTCTCAATTTATATGTCATTTTTTTAATTTTTGAGAGCCGAATAATTTAAATTTGACCATAAATTTAGATACGAAATTTTTAATTTTTTGATATAAAATTTATTTATTTAAAAACTACCTAAAAGTGCTATAAGTTAAAATTATTGTTAATTCAAAATATTTAAATTTATATATAAATTTGTTTGAATTTGAAAGAAAAAAAAAATTAGGCTTCTAGATCCTTCTAAACAATTCCAGTATTTAGACCCCTCTAGAACCACTCTCTTCTTCCTATTTATCCACTGGTCCATCACGTACTCGTCACGTGTTCACATTGCCGCCGTATTCCTCCGCATTGCCGCCGTACTCAGTCGCATCGCCGCCGTAGAATGGCCCGTTTAGGAGAAGGAGACAAACGCTGGATCGTCGAAGACCGACCCGACGGCACTAACGTTCACAATTGGCACTGGGCAGAAACCGATTGTATCGAATGGTCTCGCAGTTTTCTCACTAATCTTTTAGCCGATAAAATAGTCATTGATGGAGAAGGTAACATCAAAATCCGTACGAAGAAGCTCGAAAAACTTGAAGGTGAAGCGTATGTGAATATTCGAAAAGGGAAGATTATTCCGGGATATGAGCTGAATTTGGTACTCTCTTGGGAAGGTGAAGTGAAAGGAGACGAAGACGGTATGTTTTTTTTTTGATTTAGTGTTTTTAATATGTAGCTCAGTTGACCAAATCGTATCGAATAATGTGATTTTTAGTGTAGTTTTTTTTTGTTTATCTGATTTATGGTTGCAATGCTTTGCAATTACTAGCTCGAATAATATGCTTGTTGGTATAGTTTTGTTGTCATTTGATTTATCATTGCAATGCTTTGCGATTATTAGTTTGAGTAATATGCTTTTTAGCTGAATTTGTTGCTCTCTTGGGAAGGTGAAGTGAAAGGGGAAGACAGTATGTTTTTCGATTTAGTTTTTAATATGTAGCTCAGTTGACCAAATCGTATCGAATAATGTTTTTTTTTTTTTTGTATAGTTTTTTTGTTATCTGATTTATGGCTGCAATGCTTTGCAAGCAGTATAGTTTTCTGATTTATGGCTACAGAATGCTTCTTACTATAGCTTTTTGTCATTTAGTTTATCACTGCAATGTTTTGCAATGCTTTTTAGTATAGTTTTTTATGATCTGATTTATAGCTGCAATGCTTTGCAATTATTAGCTCGACTGATGTGCTTTTTAGTTTAGTGCTTTGTCATCGCAATGCTTTGCAATATGCTTTTTAGTAGTTATTTGTCATATGATTTACCGCTGCAATGCCTTGCAATTATTAGCTCGAATAATATGTTTTTATTATTGTGTTTTGTTGTCTGATTTATCACTACAATGTTTTGCAAATATTAGCTTGAATAATATGCTTTTAAGTATGTTCTCTTTTTGTCATTTATGGCTGCAAAGGTTGCAATTATTTGCTCGAGTAATATGCTTTTAGCGTAGTTTTTTGTCATCTGATTTTTCGATGCAGTGCTTTACACTATTAGCTTGAATATTATGCTTTTTAGGGTAGTTTTTTGTCATTTGATTTTTTTTGCTTCAATGCTTTGCAGTTAGTACCTTGATAAGCTTTTAAGTATAGTTTTTTGTCATTTATGGCTGCAAAGGTGTGCAATTATTAGCTCTAATAATATGCTTTTTAGTGTAGTTTTTTGTCACCTGATTTTTCAATACAATGCTTTGCAATTACTAGGAATAATATGCTTTTAGTATAGTTTTTGTCTATCTTGTTTATCGTGGCACTGTTTTGCAATTATTAGCTTCTCCATTACGATCTATTGATTTCGATCTCAGCAGGTACTAGCGTGATGAAAGTTGAAGGGAATGTTGAATTTCCTTATATTGCTGATGAGAATGCTGATGAAGATCCGGAAGTTAAGGTTACCGTAAAGGATGAAGGACCTATTGGGAAGAGATTGAAGGATGCTTTTGTTGCAAAAGGAAAGCCATTTGTTTTGGAGCAAGTGAAATCATATGTTAATGCTATGGCGAAAGGTGGACCTGCGAAAGAAGAAGGTGAGGTGAAAAAAGTAGTTAAGAAACCTTCCGGCACCGGAAATGTTGCCGTTGCAGCTCCAGTAACGACGGCGGTTGTGGATGAGAAGGCGAAGGTTGTGGAGAAAAAGGAGAAGAAGAAGGAAGGGTTTAAGACGATTACGATGACGGAGAAGTTTAGTTGTAGGGCAAAGGATTTGTTTGAAATATTGATGGATGAGAATAGGTGGAAGGGTTTTACTCAGAGTAATGCAAGGATAAGTAAAGAAGTGGGAGGAGAGTTTACTATATTTGATGGTTCAGTTACTGGAACTAATGTGGAGTTGCAAGAAGGAAAATTGATTGTGCAAAAATGGCGATTTGGTAGCTGGCCTGATGGTTTACAGTCCACGGTACAATATCCTGACCTTGGCTTTTGTATTTGTGTTTCTGTGTTTGTCAGTAATTGTTCTTTTTTCTTAATGTTAACTAAGAAAATTTATTCGGTACTGGAATGAAATATATCTAAATAGAGTGGAACTTAAGCTGAAGAATGGTAAGAGATGAGCTCAACTAGCTGGATTTGA
>NC_061120.1:220360596-220364531 GCF_002878395.1 Capsicum annuum | reverse complement strand
AGGGATAATGCTATATCCTACCTTCCCTACCTCCCGGCCCCTCCCCCACCCTAATTACACGTGGTATGTTGTGTTGTAGTGTGTAGAATGAGTTATATTCTAGGTAACATTACTTGTATTTGCATGTTTTAGTTTATATTTCATCTGAATAAGCAAAATATATGTGCTCGAGTCTTCTTTCTAGTTTTTTTTTTTTTTTTTGGGTAACAACTGTGAATATTACCATTGATAACAATATTATCTACTTATTTTAATGAAATGTATCTGATTAGAGTGAAACTGAAGAACTTTCAACTAATTTGGATTTGAGTTTAGCTGATTGGTGTTGGTATATGCTCTTTTATGGGTGTATAGTGTGTAGAATTAGTTATGTTCTAGGTAACTTTGCTGGTATTTGTATGGTTTTAGTTCAAACATTTCATCCGAATAGGCTAAAGATATGAGGTTGAGTCTTCTTTTTAATGTTTATGAGACAAAGTATTTAGTATTGGAATGATATATATCTAATTAGAAAGGAAAGGAAACTGTAGAATGGTTTAGCTGACCTCAACTAGTGTGTAGAATGAGTGATGTTCTAGGTATCTGTACTAGTATTTGTATGTTTTCTAATTGAAATATTTCATCTGAATTGGCAAAAGATATAAGCTTTATCTGGTAGGAGTCGAAAGGGAGCTGAAGAATGGTATAGTTGACGTCAACTAATTTGAATTTGAGTTGACTGGATAATTGATATGATGTAATCTTTTATGGGTGTGTAGTGTGTAAAATGAGTTATGATCTTGGTAGCTCTACTATATTTGTATGTTTTAGTTCAAATACTTCATCCGAAGGCAAAAGACATAAGCTTGAGTCTTCTTTTAAAGTTATAAAGGAATAATATTTAGTATTGGAAGGAAATATATCTATCTCATTTGAGTGAAGAATGGTATAGCCAACCCCAACTAATTGGATTAGAGTTAGCTGATTGATTGATATATGATCTTTTATGGGTTTATAGTGTGTGGAATGAGTTATGTTCTAGGTAAATTTACAGATTTGGTCATGTTTATGCATGAAAATACTTTTACTTGATTAAAAAGAAAAGTTCTAGGTAACTGTACTAGTATTTTTTATGTTCTAGTGGGTACTTCATCTGAATAGGCAAAAGATATAATAAGCTTGAGTTTTTCCTTAATGTTAATAAGGCAAATTATTTTGTATTGGAATGAAAAGTGTATGATTAGAGTGGAAAGGAAGCTGAAGAAAACTTACGAGTTCTCAAAAAAAAAAAAGGGGGAATGGTTTGGATTCGAGGTAGCTGATTGATTGATATATATACTTTTATGGCTTTATAGTGTGTAGAATGAGTTATGCTCTTGGTAACTTTGCCAGTATTTGTTAGTTCAAATATTTCATCTGAAATAGGCAAAGATGGAAGCATGAGTCTTTTTTCTAACGTTGATAAGGCAAAATATTTAGTATTGGAATGAAATATTTACATTTTCTTTTGAGAAGGAAATGAAATATACATGATTAGAGTGGAAAGGAAGCTGAAGAATGGTACAGCTGCTTGGCTAATTTGGATTTGACTTGGCTGATTTTTTGATATATTATCTTTAATGGGTGCTGTGTGTAGACTGTAGAATGAGTTATGTTCCTAGGTAACTTGAATAGTATTTGTATCTTCTATGGATAAAATATTTCATCTGAATAGGGAAAAGATATAAGCTTCTGGGCATATTGTGAGGTCTACAGCCTGCATTCTGGGTACTCATTGGTGTGATGAATCATTTTGTCAGACCATTCTATTGAGTAGATGACGGGAGGCCAATAGGTTTTTTAACAAGGAAACTTATAATCTTGGCTAGTGTTGTAGTTAATTTTAATGTAAGCACAGAGTCGACATGCTAAGATTAGTTGATTATGGACCAAGGAAGGAGTATTTGTGACCCACTTAAGTGTGCTCTTCTGTTTCCTTGGGCTTTTTTACTAGAGCTAGAATGCAAACAGTGACCATGAGCATAAAGCAAACCTCTAGTCCACTCCTTAATTCATTCCATGAATCCTACTTGATTGAAACAGTGCATTGACGTCTTTCTTCTTCAACATAATTTGGTGTATCAATGAAGTTGTTTGAATTATGCCATAGCGTCTTGATAAAAAAATATCATGCCCTAGCGCTAAGAGTGTAGCTTGTGATCTGTGTAGTTGCGTGGCACAGGTTCAAGTCCTGCCTCGGATAAAATTCCGGTATTTAAGTTAAAGTGTAGAGGGGCAGGCCAAATCAGACAACAAGGTTCAAACAGTGCGCCATTGGCCCATAGGATTTCTTGGTAGTTAAAAAAATGATGTTGGAATTGGTTTTCTGGGTTAGAAAACCTAGCTTATAGCCATTTGTTTTCTTAGTACAGTGTGGTCAATACATCTGAAATTCGAACTGTGACTCTTTGCTGGCAGCAATATAAATGGGTCTGATGGAGGTGGTGGATAGTAGTTTCTTCTGATGCATCTCTTGTGATGATTGTTGCAGGTCCGGATTGTTTTTGAGGAGCCTCAATCTGGAGTTACAGTTGTCAAGCTGACACATACAGATGTACCAGAGGAAGACAGGTCTGTTGTAGTTTATCTGATATCGATAGTTGTTCGTTTGCCTCTCTCCCAAAAAAGGCTTATGTTAGTTTTGCTTGTTGTATATGATTATATATGAATTTTTTCCTTCTCGTGTTTGTTTGCTACTGATGGTGCAGATATGGAAATGCTACTGTTGTGGAGAACACAGAGAGAGGATGGCGGGACCTTATCTTCCACAGAATCCGAGCAGTTTTTGGTTTCGGAATCTGAATTATCCTTGTGAAATTTTACTATTGATGCTTCTCTTTAAGTTATAAACTACATACTGTATGAGTCCATTCGACTTGGCTCTTACTGGGTTGACTGTCAGTTTTTTCGCGCTTAATTAACTGAATTTGTCTCCAATTGAACTTGTTCAGTTCGACTTGAATGAAACTTAATTCTTGTTTGTTTGGATCAAGTAAAACCTTTTTCGCCTCATTCTTGTTATTATGTACCTTGATAATGATTTCCTGTATCTATCTTGCTTGATAATAGTGTGTATGTATGATGGTCTCGCTTTCTTAGCTAAAAAGAGAGGCTGGTTACCTTATTTGTGGTGTTATTGTGCCTCTTCCATTATTGCACTATTGCATATGTTGTTACTCTTCTTGTGTACAAGGGATACAGCAGTAGCGCAAAGTTATAAGTTGCAGCCTCACCAATTAACCGTCTTCGATAATGCAGAAGGATCCTTTGTAACAACTGTACATATTGAAACGTCCTTTGCTTAATATACAAATTGATGTCAAACTTCGGGACAAGGAAAAAAAGAAATTTGTTGCTTATGAACACAAGAGGCAGTCATGAGATTTGAACTAGTAGTATTAACTATACAAAGTTTTTGATCATTTCTCTCACTTCTTCAATTACAAGCCATGCCTTGTGCCCTCCAATCACCTCAGCTTTCATTTCCCCATCTTTCCACAACTGCAACAATGTGAACAGCAATTATGCCTCAGACTCGGACAAGTTGGGCCCGTCAGGATTTCAACTGAGGGGTTCAATATTCCAAAGAAAACTTTACTATAACCACATAAAAAATAATTTTAATTAATCATATATAAATAATATATTTTTCCGTCGAAGGGTTCGGCTTGCTCCGCCTCTGGTTGGGGCTCATATCATATCATCATCATACTAAATAAAATATAGACATAAGTGTGCCGGTTAACTTGGCCTTAGCTAGCATCTACGCCCGCAAACATACCCGTCCTACACGGCGTTTCACGTGAATTGCCAAGCAGGATGCGTGTGTGTACTTGTTCAACTTTTAATAATTTATAAGTCTATTTGCGCACACTCAAAGTTGAAGGACGTTGATGCCAACTGAGGTCAAGTTAAAG
>NC_061120.1:220319330-220360496 GCF_002878395.1 Capsicum annuum | reverse complement strand
TAGTAGAATTTGAGTCTATAAAAAAGAAGGTAAAGAACATATCAAATGTCTAAAAGTTTACTAATATAGTAGACCATTTCCTTTTAAGATACAAGAATGCATAACCATGGTAGTCTGATAACAAAATATAAAGAAAGATGTGTTATTGAGCAAATAATCTATAGAGTTCCCTTCCGTTTAATACGCCATTCTCAATTTAGTGTCTGACTAATTCGGATTCATGAGGGATAGGCACACCAGAAAGGAAAATCGCTCACTATCAAGAAGTTCTTCATTCTCACGGGTCGAAAATGAGACCTTTGGTTTTGGGCGGATTGATTCCAATCATCCCAGCACACCCCTAGGTAACAAACTGTAGAGTTCTTGATGCTATAAGTGAGTATATTACTATCAATTACGATGAAATTCTAGTCATAAAAAGCCAATTTTTCTTGTGAAACTATTTCTCAATTAATAACGTGGCAAAGTACAGCAACAGCATACCCAGTGCATTCCCGCGTAGTGGGGTCTGGGGAGGATAAAGTGTATGCAGTACATACCACTACCTTCGAAGAAGTAGAGAGGTTGTTTCTGATAGACCCCCGTCTCAACATGGCAAAATAGTTTCATATATTGTCATGATTACACAAGCATTAGACAAAGAAAAAGGAGCTTACTTGGTATCAAATTCAGCTGAAAGTTTCTCCAATTTAGGCTTCAAATATATGCATTTCCGGCACCAAGCAGCCATCCTATCAATCATTTGCTATAAACAAATCAATCTAACTACAACTCTATGAACTTGATTATGTCTGTTCTTCTTCTTAAAAATGTCGAAAATAATACAATAATCATTTTCATATCTATTTTTTTTAAACAAAATAAAACAATCATCCAGTATCCGCACTCCATCTTTGGGCTCAAACACGAGACGTATGGTTAAAAAGGCCTTTACTATCAAAAAGACTCCATCTCAGGTTAGAGACCTATGGTTAGAAGAAGGATCTTTGCTATCAAAAAGATTTCATCTCAGGATTCAAACTCGAGACCTATGACTAAAAGAAGGATCTTTTCTCTCAAAAGGATTCCATTCCAGGACTCGAACCTGAGTCAAACCAATGGTTAAAGGAAGGACTTTTACTATCAAAAAGAACCTCTATCTTGGGCTCTAATCTGAGACACGTGGTTAAAGGGAGGATAATTCTTATCAAAATATTCAATCTCGAGTTCAAAGTCAAAACTTATGGTTAAAGAAGTACCTTTACAATCAAAAAAAGGGCCTCTACAATTGAAAAGGCTTTATTTCAGCTCAAACCCGAGACCAATAGATAAACGGAGGACCTTTACTATCAAAAGGCTCCATGTCATGCTCAAATCCGAGACCTATAATTAAAGATACAAACTTTACCATCCAACCACGTTCTTTTCTTATCACAAAGAAGGAAAAAGTAGAACAACTCACATCTCAAGTTCAAACTCGAGACGTCTAGTTAAAAGAACAACCATATAAGAAAGACTCCATGTATCTGCTCAAACTCGAAACCTATGATTAAAGATAAAACCTTTACCATTCAACCACATTCTTTTCTCATCTCAGGTTCAAACTCGAGACCTCTAGTTAAAAGAAAAACCTCATGTATGTGCTCAAACTCGAAACCTATGATTAAAGATAAAACCTTGACCATTCAACCACATTCTTTTCTCATCTCAGGTTCAAACTCGAGACCTCTAGTTAAAAAGAAAAACTCATGTATGTGATCAAACTCAACCTATGATTAAAGATAAAACCTTTACCATTCAACCACATTCTTTTCTCATCTCGGGTTCAAACTCGAGACCTCTAGTTAAAAGTAAAACCTTTAATATGAAAACTACTCCCTATAGGTGATCAAACTCAAACCTATGATTAAAGATAAAAACCTTAGGACTTGTAAGTTCAGATATCGATCCCACAAGGACTTGAAGAACTGATTAAGCATATTGAACACCATTCAACTACATTTTTTTCTTATCACAAAGAAGGTAAAGACAAGATTTGTTACCAATCAATGATGATAGGTTGTGATAGTTCTTTAGCAGAAGCTAAAATCTGATCAAGTTGTTCAACATTCTCAATAGGCTCCATTTCAACAGCAGATGGTCTTGACAAATCTGGCCAAGAAGCATGAATTCTAAACTCCCTCTTTATTGTTTGCTTCCAATCACTTCTTCTTTTATCAACAAAGCAAAATCCATATGATTTTAGAGTGTTTAGATTGACCCCATTGTTCAAAAACTGATGATGTTGCTCTCTATTGTGGATTTCTCTATATAGAATTTGGGAATTTGGTGCTAAAATTGACATTTTTTTTTGTTCAAGTTCTTGGGTACTTGAAAGAGGTGACTTGTATACAAAAGGATTAGATATTTGGGTGAGTGAGATTTTTTTTATTTTTTTTAAAAAAATATATTCTTTTATTTATTTACAAGTAGATATATATATTTATTTATTTATTGAAGGGGAGCGTTGCCATGTGATCACGAAATCACGAGTTTAAGTGTTGGAAATAGCCTCCGGCAGAAATATAAAGTAAAACTGAGTGCAATACATCCTTGTAGTGGGCCCTTTCCTGGATCCTGCAAGGAGCTTAGTACAGCGTTGGAGTAACTGATAAAGTTGTTGCCATTAGGAGGTCACAGGTTCAAACTGTGAAAATAGTCTCATGTAGAAATGCAAGACAAGGTTGCGTACAATACACCCTTATGGTGGGCCCTTTCTCGGATCCTGTGCATAGCGGGCTTGGTATACCGACTGCCTTTTTTTTAAGGGGAGTGTTGGAGTAACGGATAAAGTTGCTGCCATCAGGAGGTCACAGGTTCAAATCGCGAAAACAGCCTCCTGCATAAATGCAAGATAAGATTGCATACAATAATCTTTGGCCATTTTCTGAATCTCGAGCATAATGAGAGTTTTAATACATCAAGCTATCTTTCCTCGTAGATAGTTTTTGTCAAAGGTACAAACTAGTGATGCATTCTTGAGTTGATTGCTTTAAGGAAAAAAAAAGCTTATCCACTTATCCTTGTAGTGAAGTGGAGTTTTATTAAAGGAAAAAGACCATTTGGGACCACTTGTCCATATGGAAACTTTATCCTCTTCATTTATTTTGACAAATATAATACATGTGTCGAATCGATAAATTGAACTGAATTTGAACGAGTTAACATCAATCAGTTAATAAATGAGCGGATCACTAATTCGTTATAAGGTTACTTCGATCGAAATGAGTTAGGTCAATATGTGCTAAATAATATGTCATATTCTAACTCGAGTTTTAAATGTCACTCCGTGAAAATCGATGGTCTCGAACTTTCGACCATCAGTTATCTTAGCGGCAAATCAATAAGGTCAAATCGCAAACTTTATTGACCTTAAAGGTTTGCCTATTAGGCAAGCGAAGTAGTGATAAAATTTCAATACCGCCGTGTCACCAACCTTCAAGGTCATTCTTGTAAATCATCCCTTCGTTTCAATCCCCAAGTGTTCTTATGGGCCTGATAGTTGAAAAGCCCATCAACCCATTAGAGCTTGGGCCAATGGAGGTTGGGCCGACAAAGCCCATCAAAATAAGGAAAGCACACTTGGTCATTTTAGCTGAACTATCCCAAAAGAGATGTATTATCTCTAACATAAACATACATCTTAACTTATCATATTTACACAAGTTTTCACCCTTATAAAATAATTACGAAAATTCAACTAATTATATATCTTCATTGGATGTACCAGAAGCTAATTATGTATCTCGACAGATCCAAAATAAAAAAAAATGTATTGAAAGCTAATTATGTATCTTTATAAAGAAAAAAATATATCTTTATTGGATGTATTATATATCTCGACAGATCAAAAAAAAAAATGTATCTGAAGCTAATTATGTATTTTTTGAAAAGGAATAAATATATATTTGTTGGATGTAACGGAAGCTAATTATGTATCTCGACAGACCCAAAATTAAAAATTTTAGTAATTATGCAAAATGTCGTAATTTCTTATAGTAAAATTTAAATTATCGGAATTTATGTTGTTTGGCCGATCTTATGTTTGTAATATAGGCCCCTAGTAGTAAGTAGTAACTAACTCCAAACCATTGATTGACAAGGTGAAATATATAGTGTTATTCTTTTATCATTTCTCTACCATTTAGTGGAATGCCTATATATACTTTCTTTTTTAATATGATATCAAATTGTCTTGCTCAAAATGTAGAGAAGAAAATAATTAGAGAGATTATATAATCATTGTTAGTAATTATATGAATGATAATTGAGAGTTCATCTTCACCATGACAAGTGCATGCATGTCAATGTGCTACATCTATTTCTTTGAGGTTTATTTATTTATTTATAATTGTGGTATCGGAATTAATTTGTGTGCACCTCGACTAATTCGATGAAGTAAATTCACTTTTTGACCAAGGAAACAAATGTAGTTGGAACTATATATGATAAGAATATAAATTAGGAATATTAAAAGGTGCAGGAATATTAGAGGAACTCATATTTGAATAGATGGAAATTAAATAAAAGTAAAAAGTGGAGAATAAAGAAATAATCTCTACTTAATCAGAGGTTTCAGGTTCGAGATCTTAAAATGAAGCCGCCTTTTATAGGAATACTTTACTCCGTAGTTGAATTTTTCAACGCGAATTTAAATTAGTCGAACTTTAATATGAATATCGGATGTCGAATAAAAAAAATTGCATGGCAGCTCATTAAAAGTCCATGCTTCTTGTTGTATTCAAATCTTCATATTTTCATATAATAAAAGTGCATGACAGACCTAACAATTATCTCAGCACATTCCATCGTCTTTTTCCATACGAATAATCTTTTTTTTTTCTTCATTTAAATTTTTGTTGAATTTCAAAAAAAAAATAAATAGAGAAAATATCCAATTATCCCCCTGAACTATACTAAAAAAAGGTTATGACACACCTCAACTTAAAGGGGATCCTATTACCCCTGAACTAATTAAAAGTGTAATTTTGACACCCTTAGTGTCTACGTGGACACTTCAGTGTGTTGTGCCACGTATGTGCCACGTAGGCACTAAAGATGTCAAAATTACACTTTTAATTAGTTCAGGGATAATAGGATTCCCTTTATGTTGGGGTGTGTCATAATCCTTTTGAGTATAGCTACATTCAAGAGGAGAAAGAAAACTTTGAATAGGGAAGGATCAGTGTCCGTGACAGTCCTGGAGTTAGATTATGATGGTCGTGATGAGCTCTACTAGAAATAAATAATTGGATATTCTCTCAAAAAAATATATGAAGATTTAAACTGAACTATTAGTATATTTTATATAGTTATTTAATAATAAAAATATTATTGAAAGAAAATAATAAACTTCTCTTGATTTATAAATTAAAATAACTATTTTTTATCATATTATTTTTTAATATAATAAAGAAATAGTTCATTGGGAAAATTCATGATGAAACTTTCTCATTTTTATATTACTATTTTTTCTTTTCTCAAAATATTTGTAGAATAGCCCTGAATGATTTCTAAATGAAAATTTCAATGCAAAAATAGTTACTCTATCGTTTAACAATAATTAATTGTAAAGTAAATAAGTATTATTAAATAATAAATATCTCTTAATTTTTTTTAATTATATAAATAAAAATAATTTTTTTTAATATTGTAGATAAATAAAAATGAACTAAAAGAGTATATTTTTAGCATTAGTATATTGAGATTTTTAGTCGGTGGACCAAAAGTAGTTGGGAAATAGGAAGTGAAGACTTTAATGAAATTATACCCCATTTTCCATTTGTCATTAATCGTCAATTATTAAAGCTGGGTATTATTTAGTGTCTTTTTCATATTAAAATAATTGAGTTACGCGGTTAAGGGATAAAAGAAAAAAAATAATTTTAGAATGAATTTATCTAATTTTTAATCAGATAACTTATTTTGAGATTAATAATTCAATTACAATTAAAAATTAATTTAAGAATGAATTTATCTCATTTTTTATCAAATAATTTATTTCGAGATTAGTTATTCAGAGATTGTAATATTATTTTTATTTCACACTAATTGATCAATAATGTAATATAACAATCTCAAAATAACTTATTCCCCAACTAAACATATTGTCATTGACACATTAAACATATTGTTATTTGCATATAAATTACCTTCAAAAACATCCATGCTAGTTTTCTTTGAGTTAATTTCTCATACGTATTTCACCTAACTAATAATTTTTATTTTAAAAAGTGACTTAACGTGATCACATTATTTACATTTAAATCAAACATTAGCATTAGAATAAGAAAAATAAATAGAAAAGGGAATTGTACTTCCATGTTCATATGACCCTCTCAAAATCACATATCATTATAGTAACAAAAATAAGTGGACAATATTATCATATTAAGTAATTGATTCTTCCTAGTAGGGATGTGCAGATCAAATTGTCAAGTCAAATCAAATCGATGAATCAAATCAAATAGAGAAAAAAATCAACTTATGGTTTGGTTTGATTGGTTTGACGTTAAAAAAAAACCATTATTCTTGGTTTGGTTTGGTGTTGACAAAAAAAAAATCAAATCGAACTCGAATCAAATTAACATAATATATATATATATATATAATCAGGGGCGGAGCCAGTCTTCTGTTCGGGGGTTCGGCCGAACCTCCTTCGACGAAAAAATATACTATTTATACATGATTAAAATTATTTTTATGTGGTTATAGTAGGTGTTGAACCGTACCCCTTCGACTAAGTTTTTTTTTAATATGGAACCCCCTTCGTTAAAATCCTGGCTCCGCTTCTGTATATAATAGTCAAACTTTTTTGTACATAAAATATTAATTATAATCTACTTTTTAAATATTTTTCAACTAGTTTTAGTAATTTTCAATAATTTGAAAGTTGATGTAGATATATATTTAGATTTGAGCCTTTAAGTTGTAATATTTGTCCATTAATTGCTAATTAAATTATCCAAAACCCAATATAAACTTAAAACCTAAACATTTCACTCTTCATCTCACTTTCTAGTTTCAAGAGAGTTTTTTGCTCCTCATTTTTTCATAATTATTGCTTTCCATTAGCACACGAGTGAAAACATATTTGATCTAATCTTCGATCACAATAATTGTAAAAGCTAAATATTATAAAAAACTTGAAAAAAAACTAGAAAAAACAAAAAATCCGAAAAAACCGACTAAAAGCTAAATCGAAAAAATTAATTTTATGTTGGTTTGATTTAGTTTATATTTTTAATAAATCGACATGATTGATTTTTTTAAAATAAAAATTGAACCAGCCCGACTTATATACACCCCTACTTCCTAGTATGGCCCTAGGACATACATATTAAATTATTAATCTTTGATATGCCGACAACTATATTTAGGTTATATATAACAGTTTTGAGTAAAAATTATTGAGTTCGACTCAATCGATATTTAAGTGAAAAGTTTTTACCTCAATTTCCCTCCACTAAAAGTATTTTCTTATTCTCAATATGTGAGCCTCAAGTCTCATAATTTCTCCATTTTAAAATGTCATTTTAGTAAAAAAAAAACACATTTATTAAAAGCAATGTTGAAAGTTGAAAATTACATCTATTTAATAAATGACTTTTGAAAGTTGAACACGATTAAATAAATACTTCATGCGTCTATTTTATTTAATTTTTATTGATTTGACACACTCATTACGAAAACTTAATTATAAGAATATATTTTATTAAAATAATCTTATTAATAATGTTATAAAACTTTAAATTGACTACTTCTTATTTATATAGTTCTTTAATATTGAGGGAAAAAAGTATAAGAATTTTTCGTAAATTAAAATAAATATTTTTTTATATAGAGATCTAAGTGGAAGGGACACACTTTTTAACCTTGTAGTTTTATTATTACCCAGTAAAAAAAGACAAACATTCTAATTAAAGTACTCCATTCTAATTATGTTTCTACTTACTACATTAAAAAGTACTTCTACTTCATGTTAACTTTTAGACATGTACACGTGGAAGCATCTCCTTCATTTGTCATATAGCATCTTCTAAATTCCCTTTGGCAATATCAAGGTAAGTGGCATTCTTGCTAATAAACTCAAAACAAGTGTCATTTTGTATATCCAAAAGGGTCAATACAACACTGACAAATTACAAAAAAGTTTCAAAAAGTTGAACTAAGCTTTTACCCCTTTTGAGTATACTATGGTTATACGTATGATTCTTTATATTTTTCTTTTAAGGGATAATACCCAATTATCCTCGAACTATATTTGAAAGAGCTGTGACACATCTCAACTTCAAGGGGGGCCTATTACTCCTGAACTAATTAAAAGTGGAATTTTCACCTTCTTAGTGCCTATGTGGCACATACGGGCGCTTACATAGCACAACACACTGAAGTGTCCGCGTAGGCACATGTGTGTGCCATGTATGTACCACATAAGCACTAAGGGGGTGAAAATTTCACTTTTAATTAATTCAGGGATAATAGGATCATCTTGAAGTTGAGATGTGTCACAACTCTTTCGGGTATAGTTCGGGAGTAGTTGAATATTTTCTCTTTTCTTAATAAAGAGTTAATTAATGAGTATTAATTGAAGTAAACTTGTTTACTTTAATGAAAGTAGTACAACTTGGTTACTCTAATCCATATTTAGTAGTGTTGGTTAATTACTTGTTATCAATAAGGATAATGGGTACAAAGTTGGTTGATGTTGCGTTTGAGAATATATTACTAGCATTAAGATTAGGTGTGTGCATCGATCAGTTCAGTTTTATTTTAGGCATTATTAATTCAATTTATCGATTTTTTTAATTTTTAAATATGTAAAATCAATAACCAACAAATAAAATATTTCTTTATCGATTTTCAGTTTATCGATTTTTGGTCTTTAACAGTTTGATTTTCGGTTTAACCAATAAGAAAATACTCATAAAATAGAAATAACAACAACTAACATAAAAAAAAAAAAGAAAAAAATTAATTGTCACCAAACTCCTATACAATACATTTTTGGTAACAAGAATTTTCAAACTTAAACTGAATCTCAATTCGAAAAAAAACTAAATCTTAGTTGTTGTAAGGTACCAAATGTTTCAAGTTTTCAATATGACAATACTCATATTTTATATTGTGTCTTTATTATTCTAAATAAGTTAATATTTTATGAATTATTGAATTGTTAGCTTATGAATTAGCTTTTTAGAAATTATCTTAAATCATTCAAATATCTAACTTTTGAAGTTAGAATTATCTAACTTTTGAAGTTAGAATTTGAACTTAAAAGAGTCTATTTCTTTATGAATTGAAGCTAGCATTTCTATATACATTTTAATAGTAGTTTTTGAAAAATTTATCTAATCTTGAAATTTGATTAAAATATTTAAAAAATTTATTCATAAAAATTTATTTGTTTAAGAAAATAAAATGCTAATTCAATTCTTTTTCTTTTTATGATGCACTAAACCTATCTTCAGGGGTGAAGCCACTTTTTATTCTGGTTCTTCCGATGAACCTCCTTCAAGTATGATTAAAAATATTTTGTTTATATATATATAGTAGATGCTGAATCCCTTCTGCTAGTTCGTATGCTTATTTCTAAACCTCCTCAATGAAAATTTTAATTTCGCCACTGTTCATGCTCGAGATCTTGAGAAAAGTCGAATCATAAAAAACTCATCTTGCATTTCTGCTTGAGATTATTTCTATATTTTAAACTCATAATATTTTAATTAAATGACGGTAATTTTATCTGTCACTTCAAAATTTTTTATAAAAAAATATATATTTAAATATAATATTAAAAATTTAAATTTTCAAATTTGGAATTTTCAAAATCTAAGATTAAACAAAGAGTAAAGTTCCAACAACACACACATTGAGAGTCCACATTTCACACAACACGCTTTTATACAGCGAACTCTCTCTCTCACCTTCCATTGCCATTTGCTGCTTTTGTATTTGCTCTCTCTCTCCCTCTCTCTCTCTCTCTCACACACACACACACACACTCATTTATAGTACTCATTATCATTCTTCTCTCTACTTATTGTTTTCTTCATCTCAACTTTTATCTATACATTGTGTTTCTCGCCAGGCAAAAATGGCTGATACAGCAAAATATACACCTATTAATGGTGGAAAAACACTCATTACTGAACTGAAAACTCATTTCTCTTTTATGAAAACTAAAAGAACTGTTACTTGTGCGTATGGTTTCATGTTTGTTTTCATTCTTGTTACTTTCTTCTTGGCTATTAGTCCTTCTCCCAACTCTTCTTCTCCATGGTTTACTAATATTTTCTCTTTAAGTAGTAGCAGTACTAGTACTAGTGGAAGTGGTAATTTTTCTGATGCATCTTATAGATCTCATTTCTCTTCTGTTTACTCTTACTTTTTACCTAATTCTTCACAGCAAGTTCAGAATTTTACTAGCCCCAGATCCCAAAATGGAGTCTTGAATAACCCCTTGAAGGATTCTGTGAATGTGTCAGCAGAGGCATCAAAAGCTTCATCTGGGGTGAACCAAGAATCACCAAGTGTGAAGAATCAGTCCCAAAGTGATGATTTTGATGGTAAAAATGGAGTCTTGAAGAACCCCAATGCTTCAGCAGTAGCTCCAAAAGCTTCTTCTGGGGTGAATCAAGAACCATCAAGTGTGAAGAATAAGGCCAAAAGTAATGAGTTTGATGATAAAAATGGAGTCTTGAAGAACCCCAATGTGTCAGCAGAAGCATCAAAAGCTTCTTCTGGGGTGAATCAAGAGTCATCAAGTGTGAAGAATAAGGCCAAAAGTAATGAGTTTGACGATAAAGTTGGAAACTTGAAGAACCCCAATGTGTCAGCAGTAGCTCCAAAATCTTCTTCTGGGGTGAATCAAGAACCATCAAGTGTAAAGAATCAGCCACAAAGTAAAGATTTTGACGATAAAGTTGGAAACTTGAAGGCAAATCAGAGCAAAAATCCATTGGAAAAATCACCAGAAAGTGTGAATCAGACAGCAAATCCAGCACCAAAATCTGGTATTGCAGAAAAGGGAGTGAAGAGTAATTTCACTTCTTCATTTGTTGGTACAAATTTAGATGTGTCGGCAAAGAAGAAAGAGGATGAAGATTTGGTTAATTCTTTGTTGAATTGTGATTTCTTTGATGGGAATTGGGTGAAAGATGAGTCTTATCCTTTGTATAAACCTGGTTCTTGTTCACTGATTGATGAACAATTCAACTGTTTTCTCAATGGTAGACCTGATAATAGTTACATGAAGATGAAATGGAAGCCAAATGCTTGCACTCTTCCAAGGTAAGATTTTGCTATTTATGTTCAAACTTAATTCCAGTATAAATAATTTTATCTGATCTATGAACTCCAAATTGACATGATTTGAGCTTAAATGAAGCAGCGAGGATTCATATAGCCGATTTCAACTTGTTTGGACTGAGGTGTAGTAGTAATTGTTGTTGTGAGCTCAAAATTAGGTCGACTACGACTTGTTTGGGATTGAAGCAATGTTGTTATTGTTTATGAGCTCCAAATTAGTCCGACTTCAACTTGTTTGGGACTTTTGATCTTGTTTACTGATTAAACGGAGATTACTTTATCGTAAAGTTTTTCTTTTCCCATCAATTACATGGTAAATAGATCTTGTAACATGCTATTTGTACTTGTTTTGCTTCTTTAAGATCAAATCATTGAAGTCTTCTAACAATTAGTTTTTCGGAACTTGTTGACAGATTGAATGGCACTCACATGCTGGAATTATTGAGAGGAAAGCGATTAGTATTTGTCGGTGATTCGCTCAATAGGAATATGTGGGAATCCCTTATTTGCATTCTTAGAAACTCCGTCAAAGATCAGAAAAAAGTTTATGAAGAATCCGGGAGACAACATTTTAGGACAGAGGCTTCGTATTCATTTCTATTTGAGGTAAGCTAACTAATTTTCGGACAAATGAAGTGTCCGAACAATATAGTACTTTTCGACTTTATCATTATACGTTCATAATGTAATGACATCTTTCATATTTTCGATAATATCAGGAGTATAATTGCAGAGTGGAGTTCTTTGTATCTCCATTCTTAGTTCAAGAATGGGAATTTGCCGATAAAAAAGGAGTGAAGAAGGAAAGTCTTCGACTTGATTTAATCGGAGAGTCTTCTGGTAAATATAAAAATGCAGATATCTTAATCTTCAACACTGGCCACTGGTGGACACATGAGAAAACTTCCTTAGGGTGAGACTCTGTATAAACTATTAGTTTTTTATGCTTTAAGTGCAATTTTACGTTAAACAATGCTGCATGTTACAGGAAGGACTACTATCAAGAAGGAAGTCACGTGTACAGCGAATTAGATGTTCTTGAAGCATTTCGAAAAGCTTTAACAACATGGGGAAGATGGGTTGATTCCCATGTTAATCCTAAGAAAACATTTGTTCTCTTCCGCGGTTATTCTGCATCTCATTTTAGGTAAATCCCAGATTACATTTACTTGTCGATAGCTCAAGTTCTGAACTTTATTCACTATAGTAGTAAAGTCACGAAACTATCTGTTGTTGCATTAAAGTAATTGAACCATGCGTAAATTGCTCAAACAATGGCCAGAAGATCCAATTCCCGATGTACGTAGATCTTACCCCTACCTATTTAGGGTAGAGAGGTTGTTTCCGATACGATATTATATCATTATTTTGCTTAAAATGTGTACTATTTTTTTTCGCAGCGGTGGACAGTGGAATTCAGGTGGAGCATGTGACCATGAAACAGAACCAATCAAGAACACTACATATCTTACTCCATATCCATCAAAGATGAATGTATTAGAAAGAGTCTTAAAAGGGATGAAAACTCCAGTCTCATATCTCAATGTCACAAGAATGACAGATTATCGAAAAGATGGTCATCCATCGATATATCGGAAACAAAAATTTACTACTGAGGAGAAGAAAACACCGTTGCTGTTTCAAGATTGTAGTCATTGGTGCCTCCCCGGTGTACCTGATGCTTGGAATGAGTTGCTATATGCCAAGATTTTAGTATATGAACATCAAAAACAACAACACGGCAAGAAGTCGTAGAGACTCGGGCTCATTTTCCACCCGAGTACGGTTGCATTATAAGCCACTGGCCCTCGGGAATTTCTCGGTTATACAAGAATATGGGAGAGTATGTTTATAGTGTAGACTATATATGCCAAAGTAGAAAAGTTTCCCTAGGAGAGATATTTGTACTTAGCCTTGGAGCCAACGGTAAAGTTATCTCCACGTGACCTCGAAGTTCAAGCCGTGGAATCGATGTTTGCATCAGGATAGGCTGCATATGTCACATTAGAATGCGGCTCTTTCTTGGATGCTGCGTGAACGCAAAATGCTCTGTGCATAGATTCCAAATATTTTTCCGAACCTCGAAGGGCTCAACATTGTAAAATATATTCATAATTATTTACATTATATACTTCAAATAATTTAATGAATTATATGATTAAATTATATTTGTTGGATCTGGGATCTTGTATGCATTAATTATTGTTTGTGATATAGTACTAACATTTTTCTTAGTTTTTGTGCTTAATTAGGGGATCAGAAGTCCCATGTTACACATGACATCTCTTCTTGACTATTTAGGGAAAAGTAGTTTATCTTTGATATTTTTATCCTGTTTAGATTTTCTAGTTCACATGGGGTGTTTTGCTATGTTCTATGAGTATTCTAAACATTTAATGAAAAATAAAATAGACATAAAATGTGAAAGAAATTAACTTTTAATGTTTTAAATTAAATTTTCATTTTTCGAACGATAATTTTATTGTATCACTCCTTATTATAAGTCATTTATGTATTAGGAAAATAAGAATAACAAAATGATATGTAAACATAAAATATTTGATTGACTATCAAAATTATATTAGTGCCACAAATTGGGACGGAACAGAAGAAGATATAAAGCAATATATATATATATATGCAGTTACATATTTATGTAACGAATGAGTTACATATATAATATATATATATATATATTATTTTCTTCCTCTATTATTTTAGTCATACCAAAAGATTGTAACGAATGAGTTACATATTATTACTTGTAATTTATAAGCTTTATAGCACTCTGTATGCAGTTTCCTCTATGAAATTCAAGTTTTAGAAATAAAGATTTGTCGTTTATCTGTATAGAAAACTAAAAAACATTTAAAATTTTAAAATCAAAGTTTAGTAAAAATTAAATGGGATAAAGTCTTCAAAAAAATAATTTTATTGACTTTAAAGATATGCCACACCTTTTGCTAAAAAAGAGATTTTTGCCCTATATATTAATATGTTATTAGCTAAAACCTGCAAGTGATGAAAATTGTTGAAAAGAATAGTGTTAACAATGAAATTGATTAGAACTTTAAATTTCATCCTTTGGATTTGGAGACAAAAAAAAAAATGTTTAGCATATTTACAATATTTAGTTATTAATTTTTTTAAAAAAAATAAAATAAAATACAATATTTTTGAAGCACCGGATTAGTTGTCTAGTAATCCAATAAATGCTCTATAACTCCAATGGGCTTATCTCCGAAAAGACCTTTCAAATTACATAGCTTCATAAAATGAGTATCTTTGAAGACTTTTAATAGATCCAATCATTGTAGCCATAGTTTGATCAATGGTGTCCCATGATGGAACAAGAATCAACATCTTATGACAAACATTCAGAATGAAAGAATCATATCTTGTTAATTATGATGTCCGGACCAACTTGTGTGCACGTCGACTTATTCTACAGGATACCGGTACTATCGCTCGCCGGTACAGATACCAGATAATTTTGTGCACCAAGATGTGATGGCATAGAACATAGTAGTCTGCAACAAACTTAGATCTAAACAAAGAAGCAAAGGGAATGTTGTTCACACCTTAGATCAAAATTATTTAGTCCTAGTCGAAAAACTTGACTCGAGCTGAGTCAAGATTCATAAAGCCGAACCTGACTTGTTTAGGACCAAGGGATAGTTGTTGTTGTGAAGTCCAAAAGCTCTTAAGCTCTATACTGTGGCGATGCTCGTACTCTTCAAAACTGCTGCAGCATCCGTATTGAAGGATCCAACACATCTGATGGAACCTATGTTGCTCGGACTCTCCAAAATTGTCAGCGGGTGCGTGTCGGATTCTCCAAGAGTAGCGAATTTTCGGAGAATCCGACACGGGAGCGGCATCAAAAGTTAAGAGTCCAAACAAACAAAACACTATGGGATGCAGAACTACATAGAGGACTTCAATTGTTGAAGAGTGCTTATGGAAGGAGGTTAACTTCGAAACACACCAGATGATTTATCCTTAAGCTAGTAACATCCAAAAGACATTATATCAATACCAATAACCAGAGAATTTGAATGACACTGACCAACATTGATTCCGAAATGTTGTACGAAGGGAGCGTCAGGAGATCAGACGACAACTTCTCCACAAGTACAATCTAGCACTGTGTACAGCCACCATGATACAAGGTGCACACACCACTTTCATGTCGCAGAAAATACCAAAATAAGCAACTGGAATGAATTATATCACTAAATATTCGATTTATTGATACCTCAAGAGCAGGAATACACCAACAAAACTACCATTTGCATGGTTATTTACAGAGGTAGAGACAAATTCGCGTGATTATTAAAACAGGTTCTTTTCATATGACTTGCAACTTGAAAGCTTGGACTAGCCGGATATGGGAACTAATGAGAGAAGACTAAGCAGAAAACTGGAAAGGTATTATGAAACTAAAGGAAAAGAGTACATTTCCTACCGATATGCCTAAAAAACTCAGAAATATCAATGCCATACGGGTAATGAGGGGGAGGGGGCTTGGGAGGCTGAACATGATAAGACCTCGAATCAGTTTAGCCGCCTCCTTCTAGGTGCACGTGAATCTCCACTATCCACATCTGAAATTCTGGAAGCATCAGTTCTTCTTCGGGAAGATGATGTCGAAAGAGATACTCTAGAATCTATTTCAGCGGCAGTATCCATGGTTTGACTCTCGGAGTGTATAACAGCAGCAATGCTCGAAACAGAATCTCTATCGTCAACTGGTAGAGGCTGCTCCTGATTCCTCTCCACAGTGTTACTACGAAAGAATGGCTCAACAAGCCTTCCACCAGAACCAAAGGCAGAAGCAAGATTGGCATAATTAGCAGCTCGGTGTGAATTTGATCTACGGAGTAACAGAGAGGAAAGACGACGGCTTTCCCACACCTCAGAGTTAGTAGGACTGGTCTGTGTCAAGTCAACCACGTCATCAGAAGGAAGAACAGGATTCTGTTCTCTGCGTAGTCCCCTGGAAGTAAGAATACGGTTGAGCAAAGAGCTGCTTCGCTCAGGTAATTCATGAGAACCTTCAGAATTCTGTTGTTGTAGCTGAGACAAATCAAATCTACTGCCAAGACGGCGAATCATTTCTTCCATCGGAATGGTGAATGCTGTCCTTTGAATAGTCTGCCTCCAGCTCTCAACACGCCTTGCTTGAGGCCTATGAGGGATTTTCAGAGTTGAATCCTCCTCAGGCTCCCGTACATTAGTTGCACGTCCATAAATTGGGATTACATTCTTCATAGTCACTTCCCCTTTACAAACAGGACATTCCTTTGCATCCGAATGAAGATGTAACCACCGATAAAGACATGGCCAACAAAACAAATGACCACAACAAGTAACAACAGGTTCTTTAGACAAGTCCAGACATATATTGCAATCGAAGAAGCTTCCTCCCTCCTCACTATTACCCTTCTCATCGTCTTCTTTTTTCCCTAGAATCTCATCATGTGAATACACATTATTATTACCACATGTATTTTCCACCTCGGAAGGTCTCTCCTCAGCAACAACATCACCTGTTTGTGGTTCACTCCTACCAATAAATTCCAGCGCAATACTTCTAGCTTCAGCAGGGACAGGAATGCTCCTCAAAGCTGACCTCCATCTACTCCTCCTTTGCCTAACAACTTCCCTAAACCGATAACCATCTAACAAATCCTCTAAATTCATATCCTCAATAGGAAACGACGCAGGAACAGGCTCAGAATCATCAGTAGGACTTTCTACAGGTCCCAAATTCAGATCAAGATTCATCGTATTCGGTGTACTATCCTCCATAGCAATTCAACCAATACAAAACAAAACACAAAAACCTGAGCTTTCCCAAAACACAAAAACCTGAGCTTTCCCACTTCACCCAAAAAAAATAAAAAAATCAAGATTACCCTTTATCCTAATCAACTAAACAAACACCCTCAACCTTCAACTTTCACCCTCATCCAATAACTCCTTCTGCTATTCCACTTAAAAAAAAATCAAAGCCCAAATTCATCAACCAGCTAAACCTAACCAAAAGCCCCAAATAATTTATAAAACAATAAATCAAAACCAACAATTCCAATAAAGGTGCAATCTTTTTAGCTAAATCACAACAACAACAACAACAACAACAAACAAAACCAATTTTTTTTAAAAAAAATCAAGAATACAAAAGGGTCATCAAGATTATAATTCTAAATAAAAAACCACAATTATAACCCTTTTTTTTTTCTTAAATTAAAATCAATTTAACACAACAAAATGACCAAATAAAATCAAGAAACGAAAAGGGTCACCAAGATTATAAGCCTAGATGAAAACCCACAATTCAAAACTCATTTCTATCAAATTAAAATCAATTTAAATTTAGGGTCTTTTTGTTTAACTAAGCAAGAACAAAAACAAGAGAGAGAAAAGGACCTTAAGGAAGTCAGCAAGATTGGATTTTGATGAAAGAAGTGAGCATAATTTGCTATAATTGCTATGAAAATTGGGTAATTTTGAGTGGATTTTTCATGTTTGAGTGAATTAGGGATCTGATTTTTGTGAGTAAAATGTAATACGGGTTAAATTCCAACCCGAGAAAGTATATAGACAGAGAAAGAGAGAGAGAGAACCAGCTCAGATACAGAGGAGGAAAAAGAGGGGGAATTATCTCTTGTACGTAAGCAGAAATTTGGTAATTTTCTTGCTTCACTAAATGGTGGTGTTTGTCGTGGGCCGAATATATCAAAAACAATCTCTCTATTTAAGTGTCTGATAGTGGTATAAATTGCATATATGTTATTATTTTTGAACTTCGCTTTGTGGAAATACGCTAAATATGTTATTATTGCTAGTAAATGGTCGTGTGTGGAGACTAATTCATGCCATGTCATCATCCACGTAAGCGAATGGATTGGGCCCCACTTCTTAGGGTTTGGGAGTGTTTGAGATAGTCGTATAAATTACGCAAACTCCACTTTATGAAAATATACTGAGCATGTTGTTGTTGCTAGTAAATAGTGGTGTGTGGGGCCTATTGACCCAATTCATGCAATGTCATCATCCATGTAGGCGAATGGGTCCCGCTTCTTAGGGTTTAGGAGTGTCTGAGGTAGTGGTATAGATTGCATATATGTGATATAGACTGTGTATATATTATCTTTCACATGTCTCACTTTATGGGAGTGATCGAACACACTGAGAGTATTGTTGTTGCTAGTAAATAGTGGTGTGGGGGAGCTCATCCACGTAGACGAATGAGTCCCACTTCTTAGGGTTTGGGAGTGTTTGAGGTAGTGGTATAAATTGCATATATGTGGTATAGACGACATATATGTTATCCTTCCCAGATCCTACATTGTCGGAATACGTTGATTATGTTGTTGTTAGTAAATGGTGGTGCGTAGGGCCCAAGTCATGCCATGTCATCATCCACGTAGGCAAATGGGTCCCACTTCTTAGGGTTTGGAAGTGTCTGAGGTAGTGGTGTAGACTGGATATATGTGATATAAACTGCGTATATGTTATCTTTTTTAGATCCCACTTTGTGGGAATACACACTGAGTATTTCTATTATATAGAAGAGGTGGTTTCGACTACCACTCATGCAATTACCAAAAAATCCTTACCCTCCCACTTAATTACATAACATGCCTCAATATATAATAATTCCATCATTTCATCATAATGATTTAAATATTTAATATATTCTATTAATTTATATTAATTAACTATAACTACATATTGGAAGTAAATTTTTTTTATTTATTTAATTGGCTGTCATGTTCAAAACTAATTTGTTACCACAAATCACAATAATTAATAACTTAAAATATTTAAAAGACATATAAAAATTTTATTGACTATCATTATTTTAGCAATGCCACATAAATTGAGATAAAAGAAAAAGTACTGCAAATCATAATAATTAACAACTTAAAATATTTAAAAGATATATAAATTTTTTAATTGATTCTCAAAATTGTATCGAAACCACATAAATTGGGACACAGGGAGTAAATATATTATTTGATAATTACATAAATTTTATTATTTTTAACATATAAATGACTTATAATAATTAATTAAGGGCAATATAATAAAACCATGATTGAAGCAGACAACATAAGTAGACATATCGAAATTTTCTCTTCTATATATTAGGAAAAATAAATAAATTAGGTGAAACTGTAGTAACAAATAAGAAAGAAAGTAAATTATATGTTTGATATGAAATTAAATAAAGAATAAAATTTATTTAATTGTATCAATAATTAATTTTGACAATAAATTATCATCTTACTAATCAATTTACTTAAATATACGATATTTGAAACAATCTTATCACCAAATGGATTATTAACATTTGTAACATTCAACACATTTCTAAATGTTTCCAAATTCTTCTTGAATTAACACATACATATAATAAAAATAATAAATAATAAATAATAATAATTATATTTTACTATATCACCTCTAATTAATTATTATGGTCATTTAAGCATTGTGCCACATGAGTTGAAATAGGAAAAATATTATAAACCACAATGATAAAAAATTTAAATCATTTAAAAAATATAATTGGCTATCGTCCACACAAAACTCTAGACAAGGAGAGTAACATATATTATTCAAAAATTACATAAAAAGTATTATAAATTACAATAGTTAACAACTTAAAATATCTAAAAACAATTTAATATGTCATATATTTCAAAATAATTACATGAAAAATACTAGAAATCACAATAATTAGCAACTTAAAAAATTCAAAAGATATAAAATATTTGGTCGACTTTTGAAATTATATTAGTGTCACTGAAATTGGAATAGAAGAAAAGTATTATAAATCATAATAATTAAAAACTTAATTTATTTTTAAAATATAATTGACTATCAATACCATAAAAATTTGGACAAGAAAAGTAACGTATATTAATTTGAAAATTACATAAAAAATATTATAAATTACAATAGTTAACAACTTAAATTATCTAAATACATATTAAAATAACATATGTTGAATTCATGTTAGATTACGGATGAATCCTAGAAAACATATGCAATCCTTTTATTAAAATTTTTTATTTAAATATATCAAGATTGAAAAGATAAATAAATATCTTAATGTTGGGTTTGTGCTGACACAAATCATGCCGTGTTAATTATTGTGATTCATGGTAACACGGGTCATGCCGTGTTAATTATTGGGCCCGTGCTGACACGGGCAATGCTCCTCTAGTGTTGTTAATAAATGGTGGTGTGTAGGACCCAAGTCATCATCAACGTAGGCAAATGAGTCCCACTTATTAAAGTTTGGGAGTGTTTGAGGTAGTGGCATAGGCTGCATATCTATGGTATGGACTGCATATATATCATCAATTTTCAGACACCACTTTGTGGAAATACACTGAGTATATTATTGTTGCTAGTAAATGGTGGTGTATAGGGCCCAAGTCATGCCATGTCATCATCAACGTAGGCGAATGATGAGTCCCACTTCTCAGGTTTTGGGAGTGATGGTGTTTTGTATGGTGTCCGAGATCGATATTATGGTATTCGATATTAATATTAGAGTTAGATTATTTGAATTTGCATCGGATTAGATCAATTTGGATGTAATGCTTCCTATAAAAAATTATTGCATATATAGGGCTTGAAAAAGTTTTCAATTGCACATCTTTAAATTTTCCATATGCAAAAAGATAATAATGAAGTGTGGGATCAAGGTGTCTCGTCTGGTACTGTACGATATCGATGTTGGACTAAAAAAAAAAATGAAATTAACGTGTCTCATACACAATAAGTATTTTTGGATTATTTCAACATAGCAATTATTATCAGAGTCGGTAATTTTGATAAGACGAGTATGAAAATAATATACTGATGATGTCGGTCTAATTTACTATCGTTATTCATATATCAGTCGATTGATAATTTCTTTTATTAAAGACGAGTAAACTAGAAAATTATGAATGTGCAAATAAAATTTCATATGATAGTAGTTGCTCATCAAAAGTGGCTTTTGAGAAAAAATTGTGCAGTTTTAAGTCAAAATGGATAAGATTATACTATATATTAAACCAAAATGGATAAGATTATACTATATATTAAACATATTATTATGCAAAGTATCTTTGGCCCACCAGGACTTGGAAATTATTACAACATGCAAGAAGATGAGAAAATTAGTGATTTCAACAGAATTCAGTATTTTCGATACTAATATATATGTGTGAAAAATAACTAAATTTTATCGTATACGAAATTCTAAATGTGTCATTTGAAAGTGGAAATGCATTCAATAATATATTGTAATGTCTAGTTGTTAAAATAATTAAAGAAAAATTTGTTTAACTCTTCAAAAGACGGTGAATGAATTGCGTAATTGAAACAAGATTTGATCGAACTCGATATGTTCATATACACATGAAATAAAATTCAAAATATATGAGATCTTGAATATATAAATTTAAAACTATAATGAATTTAGTAAAATATAATTTTATTCAAGAAATGATGATCAGTTCATACAAGACGGATGCATGAAGAGAATAATTATGACTAAGTTTCAATCAAATTCAACATTGCATCTAAATATATATGTGTGAAGAATTACTAACCAATGTATATAAGATTCCGAATACATAATTTCAAAAGTATAATAAATTCAACAATAAATACATAAAGATCGAACTCATCAAATATAAATTTTACATGATCCCAATCCACAAATAGTTAGTAATAATATTACAATAAAATGAAATATTAGATTGATTTAATAATAATCAATCTAAATTCTAAACAAATAAAACTTTCTTTAATTAACTCTCTTACAATCTGATCTAATTTCACCATTAGTCCCTATTAATGGACGAATATTCCCCATTTTAATCATTGACACCACAAAGTTCTGGAAAAAGACATTTTGGTCCCTTCTAAATGTATTAACAATATTGGAAAATGCACCAATTCCTGAAAATAATTTTTGATCTGACTGCAAAAGTCCATTTTGATTTTGCAAATTTGTGAAATAATTGTTGTCAAATTTATCTTGAGTTGTTAAATCAAGATTAACCAAAGTAGTAAAACTTCCATTTTGTGGACATATTTGCATTAATTTAGCTAAATAAGTTGTGCTTAACGTGGGATCAGGTTTTCCAGTGCCACTAAAATTGTAAAGCCTCTCTCTGAATAAACCACATTGAGCACGTCCAAATGTGTGAGCACCTAATGCAAAAAAAGGCAAAAATATTAATCAATCGTTAATCCTATTTAACGATGAATTAACAAACTGTCAAAATTAGAAATGAACTATTTTGCGACAAATTAGTGATGGAAAAACTTTCGTAGAGCTAAAATAATTTAAAAAAAGTCAAAAAACTTTCGCATATTAATCTATCGTTAATCCTCTCTAGCGACCGATAACAAAAAATATTATTAGCAACAACAAACTATCAAAATTAGAAATGAGCTATTTTGCGACAAATTAGTGATGAAAAAACTTTCATATAGCTACAATAATTTTTAAAAAGTCAAAAAACCTTTCGTATATTAATCTGTTGTTAATCCTATTCAGTATCAGCAATATGAGTTATTTAGCGATAGATTAGTGATGAAAGTCATAGTCAATTTCTTTACTGTACGTTCACTTATAATTATCTTTTAAGTAATTTGATACCGTAAAAAAATAGTAATACCTGATAAGGCAACTAGATCAGTAGTATTTAGCCCAACAGCAGAAAATTTTGCAATAATATTATTTATACTTTCAATAGGAGAAGGAATTGAAGTATTAGCTCCTTTTTGATTTGCTGTTTTGCTATCTCTTCTTCCTAACAATACATTCCATGAAGGACCACCTGCCTGCACCACATTAAAATAATTAAAAAATAAAAATTAAAAAAATAATATTAATCGAGATTTTGTATTTGTGTTTGGAAATTCAGTTAATATGCATAAATAATTTATTCAGAATATTTTTGAAATACGCTCCTTTAAGCGGAGCTATAAGTTGGCTTTATGTGTGAGGCTCGGCGGAATTTAGTAACTTTGTGTTTACGAATCTTCTTAATGTGTGTAGATACACTTTATCAAGAATCCAAATAGAACTAACAATATTAGTCGAGATTATGTATTTGTGTTTGGAAATTCACTTAATATGTATAAATAATTTATTCAGAATATTTTGTAATACACTCCTTTATGGGATGAAGCTATAGGTTTGCTTAATGTACGAGGCACGACAAAATTCAGTAACTTAGTGTTTAAGAATCTTCTTAATGTGTATATTAATTAATCCACATAGAACTCATAAACTCGAGATTCTAGCTCCGCCGTTACTCCTTAAAAATGTTTTAAAATAATTCATCGGTATTTCAAATAAACATTAAAGTCCAATATCTACAAACTCTGTTTGTCGAACTCTCCAAAAAAAGTCAATATACGTGTACCGAATCCTTTAAAAGCAGTGCGGTTTTGAAGAGTTCGTATAACATTATACAGCTCATAAACTCGAGAATCTAGCTCCGCCTTTGCTCCTTAGAAATGTTTTTAAATAGTTCATCAGTATTTCAAATATACATTAAAATCCAATATCTACAAACTCTGTTGTCGAACTCTCAAAAAAGTCAATATACGCGTAACGAATCCTTCAAAAGTTGTGCAGTTTTGAAGAGTTCATATAACATTATGTTATCAAGAATCCACATAGAGCTCATAAACTCGAGATTCGAGCTCCGTCAAAAATATTTTTAAATAATTCATCAGTATTTCAAATACACATTAAAGTTCAGTATCCACAAACTTTGTTGGTCAAACTCTTCAAAAAAGTCAATATACGTCAGTATGTGTACCGTATTCTTTAAAAGTAGTGCAGTTTTGAAGAATTCGCATAACATAATGTTACATACCAGAGAAACAGAAGATTGAGCAGCAAGAGCAAGAATGTCAGCACAAGAAACAACACCAGGACAACTATTCTCAACAACAACCTTAATGTTGTCAACAACATTAAAACCCCTTAAGGAATTTGCATTTGGTCTTGCATCTTTCTCACTTATTATATTTGTTGTTGCATTATTATCCAACAATACTGATGCATCACATCCCTAGTCATTCACCCAAAAAAAAAAAAAATTAAAAAAAAATTAATCACCTTTAAAAAAATCATAAAATAAACTAATTCAAGCATCGATAGACGATCGTATTTAAAATTTAGACGTTGCAGGTTCTGAATTGGAAGAATAAGCTGTTTGACCAAGATTTTAGTGAAGAAATTAGCGTTTTTGAGTAGTAGCAGAAATCATTTGTGACAAAGTAATTATGTATCAACATGATTTTAGGACAAAATTACGTATCCATATATATATATATCAAAAATCATATTTAACAAAGTAATTAGTAGTAGCTTTCTTTTATCATAATTTGACACTTAAAATCACTTTTTGAAAATATTGATCAAATACAAAATACTAACAAAAACATTTTTCAAGTAATTTAGCTAAATACAAATTATTAACTTTTCTAAAACACTCATGATAAATAAATTACTTCTCAAAATAAGTTGATTTTCGATAGTTTGACCAAACAGGCTCTAGTACTTCCAAGATGTATATATACTGTATATCGTGACAATATATTTTTTTTCTAAGATGCATATATATCTTGTATATCATGACAACATATATTTTTTTCCGACCCCCCCAAACTCATGATTTAATTCATCATTGCGAATAACAAAGAATTTGACAAGAAAATATAGTTAAAATTTACATTAACAAAGCAATCGTGGAAATGAAGTCGAAGAAGACTAGCACCAATGCGTGCATCAGATTGTAACGCTTTTATAATAGCATTTTGAATAATATTCGAAACATTTGGACATGTAGTTGAATAAAAATTGGAATTCAATTGAGCATTTGATTTTGAGAAAAAAATGAAAACAAGAAGCACAATGCAAAATATTGCTAAGAAATTAGAAGAAAAAGAAGTCATTTTGGTTTGTTTGGCAAAGAAAAGTAATATGTGAAGCTATATATATAGGGAAAGGATTTACACACTCTTTCATGAAAATAGAAGGAAAAAGCAACATAGACATATATCTTAACTTATCATATTTCTGTAAATCTCCACCCTTATAAAGTAGTTATAAGAATCTCAACTAATTATGTATCTTTATTGGATATATCAGGAGTTAATTCTGTATCTTGACAGACCCAAAATCGAAAAAAGTATATCAGGAGCTAATTATGTATCTTTACAAAAAAAAAATTGTATCGTCGTTGAACGTATTATGTATCTCGATAGATCCAAAATCAGAAAAATGTAATGGGAGCTAATTATTATCTTTACAAAGGAAAAAATATATCTTTGTTGGATATATTTGGAGCTAATTATGTATCTTGACAGACATAAAATTAGGATTTCCAGTAATTATGCAAAACATCGGAATTTTCTGTAATCAAGCTCCAAACTGTCGAAATTTATATTTTTTGGCCAAAACAAAATGCTCGGGTTCGAGCGGGGTTGATGGAAAGTGTTCCACATTAGACCATGATAAAAAAAATTGGACTACATATTGCTTGGCAATCGTCCTACTTTAGAGCTAATTTTTGAGGTGTGAATTAGATTCGAAACATAATTTGACAAATGTCTCACCTTTTATGGACAATTATGTATTATTAACAGTTATATAATCATTTTTAGATGATTTGATTGTATATAATGAATAAATTTATATCATTAATTATAATATAAATTTAATCTCATAATTAATACGTAATGTCTTTTTAGTGTACATAGTAAAAGAGTGCCTTGCTTTTCCTTTTTTCTTATTGACAATTTCAGACGCCATGATAAAAAAAAGGAAATTTTGCTTTTCTATGAGTACTATATATCTTGTGATATTAGAAATAAATATTTGTTTTGTCATTTGTTAAATAATGGCAAAAAGCAAATGTACTAGTAAATATTAGCGGTGTGCTAGTTATTCTAAATTAAGTAACATCTTAACAACTTCAAATTTCTTTAACTTAAAAGTTTTTTTTCTTTTGAAATAATACACGTAAACATCAATATTTAGTCTAAATATTTTAGCATAAAGTATTGAAAACGATTTTCCATAATTAAAGGAAAATCAAAATGTATTTGTTGATTCTAACACGGAAAGATGATACTCTTACTTCTCGATTTCAATTTATTTGTTTGATTTTAACTTGATATAAAATTTAAAAAATAAAAAAAACATTTGAAATTTGTAGTCTTAAACTAACTATATTATTATGTGTCAAAACGTATTGTAATTTTGTGAATTCAAACATGACACAGGAAAATTTGGATCAAAGAGTTGTCAAAAGAAGAGAGATATTGATGTTTGAATATCTGTATTCTATTTGGTGTCGATATCCGTATTGAGGCTCGACTATATTTAGATTCACACAGAAGCCTCAAAGCGAATGGTAAAATGCTTCTCACAAAGGTGATTCTTTTTCTGATAAGGGAGTTGGAATCAGTGGCGGTGTCAGAATTTTTATTGTAGAGGTTCAAAAAATGCACACATAAACTAACTGAAGGGAGTTCAACGTCTATTATATATATACATAAAAAATAATTTTAACCTTATATAAATAGTATAATTTTTCGTCGAAGATGAACTCCCTCATTATATGCTAGCTCCGCCCCTAATTGGAATATATTTACAAGTTCGACAGAATTCAATAGCTTTTATCCAGAAGTATATATTTATCTAGAAAATTCCATAGAATATATACATATTGATTTGGAATAAAATAACTTAAACATATAAAGTTCAAATTCTTACTTCACATCAAATTTTCAAAACTCGAACTCGAGAATTTTTATTGGTTATTACTGTTATATAGTTGGATTGGACATAACTAAAACAAAGATTAAGTCAAAAAGATAGATTTGGGATTCACACTTTTAATTACCCTATTTGACTAATTGTTTGATTTTTCAAAGATTACGAATTTATAAACTTTGTATTTATTCTTCTGCACCACAGCTTAATTCTAAAAATGAAAAAGGTTAATTACTTTTTATATCAAAGTGAATAATACAAATTATTCATGTTAATTAATAGCTGTAGCTTTACATATAAACATTTTAAATTTATTACATTGTTCATCCAATATATAAAATTGAGAAACCTTTTTCTTTCTCTCTGGCTATCCATAATTAGCGTGCCAATTACTACACCGTTTATCATAATTTATGTGACGTAATTTGAATTGTTACGAAATTTAATAAAAAGAGCTTCTAACTAATTTTTTATGTTAAAATTTTAATGATTATAAAACAACATTATAATCAGCAAAATCCTCACTGAATACAAATTACTGATTTTCTAAAATAAAACAGAACTTTTTTTTTGGTTGAAAATTCATAGCCGCATAAAAGCAAAAAAGCACTATTCGAAATTCAGTTATCCTCAGACATGTTCTAATGATCAATGAAGTCGATTGAGAATAGTGAAATTTCATGTTCAAATTTCGATAAAAATAAAATGCTGGATAATTTCTTCCCACGTGCGTTAGAATTGGTGAATACAGTTAGTTACCTATTATATATTACTTGTGGTGGGAGGTGTACATAGTTAGTTTTCACTTATCGTGGTAGGTATGAGGTACCTATTATATGTTAAAAAGTGTGTTAAAATTTATTTTTGGAGTAAAAGTGGACAGAAAGTAATATAATGCGGTTCAATTTTTATTTTTTTTAAGAAAAAATAAAACTTAGATGCATATTAAAACTCAGCTTGTATTTTTCTTTCCTTAAATATCAAACGTTTTTCTTAAAATATTAAACTTTTATTTGGGACAATATTATAACAACTTGCCATCTATGGTTAATTAACCCACACATTACATGTTAGTTTGACCAAAGTCAATTCTGAATAGATTATTTATACATAATAGATTTAAATCAAAATTACTGAATTTTGTGAATTATTATTTGGTGATGTAACTTTTTACTTTGTAGGTGAACGTCTGCATACGCACTATTCTTGTTGAGTTCTAGTTGGTGATTTTTTGAAACCTTTCTACCTAGTAGGGTAAGTTTTGCTTACACGTTATTCTCTCCGGACCTCGCTTGTGATATTACACCGGTACAATGTGGTTATTGGGATTTGAATGCTTCAACTTATTCACAATATAAAGAACTTAAATTCTTATGTTAAGTATGATAATTTGCTAGAAGGAATCAAAGACCTAATTATCAAAATAATTATATGCAATATGTAGTCACTTTAAAGTGTTACAAATTTTTAAATATTTGTGTATACCATGGTTCGAGCCCATGACGTGTGCATGTCACGTGCAAAGCGTTGCGCTCGCACAAAATTGTAACTTTGATTTCTAGAAATATTTGAATGTGAAATTAGTTATGGTTGTATATTAACTTGGGGTCGGTGGAATAGATGGGACTGCTCTCCCTTAACCAGAGGTTTTCCTTGTTAGGGACCGCTTTCCCCCGAAATGGATTAATCGGATTTCAATGCGGGTCCCGGACATCAAATGAAAAACCAAAAAAAAAACAAAAAAAACTTGAGGTCGTTCATGAAATCCATAAACTTCAAATCCTTGATTAGCGTTTGATTCTTTTGTATACCTGCTAGTGATGGTCAATGGTTGTACTTGTAGATTTGTTTGTGATTTCTCTTGAATTAGGCCCTTATTCATTGTGCTCTATACGGTTGTAGTGGCAGCGCGAAAAGATATCAATCTTGCATTGTTGCTGCAAACTTATTGTTTTACGGTTTTGTTGTGCAGGAAGATCGATAGGCCGCGATTCTACCATGTCCGATGAGACAGACAGCTTGAGCCGCGGAATTGACAAGCAGTACCTTGCTTCTCCCATTAAGAATCCGGTGGACAAGTATCAACTTATTCCGGAGTTCCTAAAGGTGAGAGGATTGGTGAAGCAGCATTTGGACTCGTTCAATTACTTTGTTAAGACGGAAATAAACAAGATTGTCCGAGCGAATAATGAGATTAGATCGACAAGGGACCCCAGTATTTATCTTAGGTACAGGGATGTCCGTATTGGTGAACCATCAATGATTTATGATGGTGTAACCGAAAAACTAAGTCCACAGAAATGTCGGCTATCTAGTCTTACTTATGCGGCTCCAATTTATGTTACAGTCGACTACACAAGTACAATGAGAGGGAAAAAACAAGAATCAACGGAGAAGGATGTTGTCATTGGACGAATGCCTATTATGCTAAGAAGTTGTTCTTGCGTGCTATATGGGAAAGATGAAGAACAGCTAGCGAAACTTGGAGAATGTCCACTTGATCCCGGGGCATATTTTGTTGTCAATGGCACGGAGAAGGTAATTTCAATTCAAGAGCAGCTCTCGAAGAACAGAATAATCATTGATACGGATAATAAAGGCTGTGTACAAGCATCTGTTATCAGTAGCTCAGAAAAAACAAAAAGCAAAACGATTGTAAAAATGGAGAAAGAAAAGATATACTTACTGTTGAATATGTTCAAAAGCAAGGTCCCTATAATGATTGTCATGAAGGCGATGGGTATGGAGAGCGATCAAGAGGTCGTACAAATGTTAGGAAGAGATCCTCGTTTTAGTGCTTTGCTTTTGCCATCAATAGAGGAATGTGCAAATCTCAAGGTGTATACACAACATCAAGCGTTGGAGTTCCTCGAGAGTGATAAGATGCTTAATGTGTTTTCGTATTTTTCTGGTCCAGTTGAGAAGGGAGCTCGAGCTTTAAGTATTCTTCGTGACATATTGCTTGCAAATGTTCCCGTCCATCAGCATAACTTCCGCAAAAAATGCATATATGTTGCAGTAATGATGAGGCGCATGATGGAAGCAATTTTAAACAAGGACACAATGGATGACAAGGACTATGTGGGGAACAAACGACTGGAGCTCTCCGGTCAGATTTTATCCCTCCTTTTCGAGGATTTGTTCAAGACGATGAATGCTGAATCTAAGAGGGAATTTGATGCTAGCCCCAGTGCTCGGTACATTTTATATTGTATAAAGAAATATAACAGAATTACTTCGGAGCTGGGGAGAACCCTATCTACGGGCAACTGGGATGTTAAACGATTTGGGATGCACAAGAAAGGCGTGACTGATGTTGTTGCTAGGTTATCATACATTGGAACGTTGGGCAACATGACGAAGATCAAACCACAATTCGAGAAGTCTAGGAAAGTTAGTGGTCCTAGAGCACTGCAACCTAGCCAGTTTGGTATGCTTTGTCCTTGTGATACTCCAGAAGGTGAAGCTTGTGGATTGGTGAAAAACCTGGCCTTGATGACTCATGTTACAACAGATGAGGATGAGCGCCCTATTATTTCTCTGGTATAGTTTTTATTATTTATGTTTCTCCCGCCTGGTATTTAAGTGCGTAATGAAGTAGGATAGGTGGTATCCTTAATAATCCAAACCAATTTCACCACGTATTGCTGCTGAATTGCATATATCGGGGTAATGTTTTCAGTTGCTTATGTTACACTTAATTTGCAAATGTTTCTGTTGATTTATCTGAAAAAACAAAGAACCAATAGCGCTGTTAACTGACGCTTTTGTTTAAGGATAAAATGTTCTTAGTCCGTAGAGAGTTGGTGAGAATCATGTCGTCAAGGTGATCCTAGAAAGCGAGACAGTTATCATGTCCTTACATGTTGATGAACCGATTTACCTCGTACAATTGATGGTGGGAAGTTGCAAGTACTTGGCGGGACAGTGTTCCTAAAAAAGTACCAATCTTAGACATAGTTATATTCCTATTTTGTTGCATTTTGCGTTAATAACCATAATGAAATCTAACTTCTCAGTTTGTGCTAAATTCAGTACGTAAAATTCTTACTTTATTTTTGTGACATGTAACCGAACTTTACATGATGGAACAGTGCTACTACTTAGGTGTTGAGGACTTGGAACTACTTTCAGCAGAAGAACTTCATGTGCCAAGTTCTTATCTTATCGTATTAAATGGACTCATGCTAGGCAAGCACAAGAGTCTGCAGCGATTTGCTAATGCTATGAGGAAGCTACGGAGGGCTGGTAAAATCGGAGAGTTTGTAAGCATTTTTGTGAATAAAAAGCAGCGCTGCGTCTACATTGCATCAGATGGTGGACGTGTCTGTCGTCCACTTGTAATTGCTGATAAAGGTGTTTCCAGGATCAAGGAGCTCCATATGAAAGAGTTGAGGGATGGTGTGTGTGACTTCAACAGCTTTCTAAAGGATGGTTTGATTGAATATCTTGATGTCAACGAGGAGAACTCATTGATTGCTCTATACGAAAAGGAGGCCACACCAGAAACAACGCATATTGAGATTGAGCCTTTCACAATCTTAGGTGTTTGTGCCAGTTTGATACCTTATCCTCATCACAATCAGTCCCCTAGGAATACTTATCAGTGTGCGATGGGTAAGCAAGCTATGGGAAACATTGCCTATAACTAGTTGAATCGGATGGACGGTTTGCTCTACCTTTTGGTGTATCCTCAACGCCCTTTACTGACAACAAGAACAATTGAGCTGGTTGGGTATGATAAATTAGGGTCTGGTCAGAATGCCACCGTTGCTGTGATGAGTTATAGTGGCTATGACATAGAGGATGCAATAGTAATGAACAAGTCTTCTTTAGATCGAGGCTTTGGGCGTTGCATAGTGATGAAAAAATACACAGCCATATGTCAGAAGTATGACAGTTGCACATCAGATAGAATAATTAAACCACAGCGTCAAGGATACGAAGCTGATAGGATGCAGATTCTGGATGATGATGAAATAGCCGCTCCAGGAGAAATTATTCGACGTCATGATATCTATATCAACAAGGAATCCCCTATAGTCACGAGGTGGATACCAGGCACGTCTCCTACTGTCTTGCCTGATACTGCATACAAGCCAAGTAGACAAACTTATCAAGGTACTGAAGGGGAGTTAGCTGTTGTCGACAGAGTGGCTCTTCACTCCGATGAAAACAACAATTTAAGCATCAAGTTTATGATTCGTGATACCCGTAGGCCTGAGATTGGTGACAAGTTTAGTAGCAGGCATGGGCAGAAAGGAGTTTGTGGCACCATTGTACAACAGGAAGATCTTCCGTTTTCTGAACGTGGCATTTGTCCTGAACTTATTATGAATCCTCACGGATTTCCAAGCCGAATGACAGTGGGAAAGATGATAGAGCTTCTCGGAAGTAAAGCTGGAGTTTCATGCGGGAGGTATCATTACGGCAGTGCTTTTGGAGAACCCAGTGGTCATGCAGACACGGTTGATGCTATCAGCGAAACTCTTGTAAAACATGGCTACAGCTACAATGGCAAGGACTTCCTTTATTCAGGCATTACCGGTATGCCAATACAGGCATACATCTTCATGGGGCCAATATATTACCAAAAGCTGAAACACATTTCCTAGACAAAATTCACGCTCGTGGGATTGGACCTCGTGTTTCAATGACAAGACAACCTACCGAAGGTAGGAGTAGAAATGGAGGTTTACGTGTGGGAGAAATGGAACGTGATTGTTTACTTGCATATGGTGCCAGTATGTTGATATACGAGCGCTTGATGCTTTCCAGTGATCCATTCGAGGTTCAGGTTTGCAGAAAATGTGGTTTATTGGGATATTACAACTACAAGCTGAAGACTGGATTTTGTTCCATGTGTAAGAACAGGGAAAATATTTCTACGATGAAGTTGCCTTACGCGTGCAAGCTCCTAATCCAGGAGCTCCAATCAATGAACATTGTCCCGCGATTAAAACTAGGGGAACCTTGATTGTAGTTTCATACGTGTTGTTGCCTTTGTTCTCGTTAACTTTTTGTCGTCCTTATGTTTCTTCTTCTACTCTATATTTATAACATCACACGTTTTATCGCAAGGTGGTGATTATCATGCTTCTGTTTGCATGTAGCAGATGCAAAATGTATGAAGCAGGCTCGCTGCTCTGCAGTAATCTGATATTGTATCGTGCCTCAGTACTCGATCTGGTGCATATTTGAGAGCTCATATGACACGCCATGCCAAGGGCGTGGCACGCCTTAACACGGCAACCAGCAGGCATGGCACACTCTTATCGTGCCAGGCCATTGGTTTTCACGTTCAATGTGTGCCTTTCCAATATAATGATGGATTGAGAACTTCCCTGTCATCCTTGCAATTGCAACATTTGAAATAAGCTCATGTATAAACAACAACATACCCAGTGTAGTCCCACATGTGTGGTCCACAAAGGGTAGTATGTATGCGGCCTTACTCTTACGTTGTGAAGGTAGAGAGACTGTTACTGAACGTGTATAAAAGAGTTTGAAAAGTTAAATTTGAGAAAAACTATCATAGGTTGGCTTGTCGTAACTGATAAAGTTGTTGCCATGTGACTAGCAGGTCATGAGTTTAAGCCTTGGAAAGAATCTATGACAGAAATGCAAGGTAAGACTGCGTACAATACACCCTTATGGTGGGGACCTTCCCTGGATCTTGCGCATAGCAGGAGCTTTAGTGCACCGAGCTGCACTTTTTTTGAGTCATAGGTTGGCTTGTAGTTGATGTTGCAACTATTGTATATTGGGAGCATTGAGAAAATATATTTGAGAAAAAGAATGGATGTTTTCTAAGGGTACTTGAGACGTTATAACGAGGATGAAATAGCGGCTGGATGAATAGAACATCCTATCTTTAGTGATAAAGAAGGGCGTGAACATTTTATACATCGTATGCCTACTTTTATGAAACATTTCCGATCGTTTTGATAGACGATGATGGAATTGTTAGAGCCAATGTTCTAGAAGTTAATTTTATCTGGTGTTTAATTGGATTTTTTAATTCCAATATAATATAAGCAATATTTGAGATTAGTCATCCAAGTTCATTTAGTGCAAAAATCACACATATTGTATATTATATAAATCACATTTTGAGTCTAAAGAATCAAACATCTATTGATAAAAATTTATTTATTTTCATTGCTCCTAAGATGTTCCAAGACAAATCATGGCTATTCTTTTTAGTGGGGGCTAGTTGGAAAATAAAAGGTTTAATTAGCTCCAACAACTGTTTTTACCAACTACTATCAATTAAAAAAATTATTAGGTACTCCCACCGTGCATTTTATTTGTCATGTTTCGCTTGGATAGATTAAACTGTATAGACATCAACTAACAATTTTAAGAATTTTTTTTTTCTTCATATTAATATAAAAAACTTTCAACTTATAATATTTTTCATATAATTTTCAAACATCAAAATTTAAAATATAAAATTAATATAATTCAACTGAGCTTCAAAAATTAATCAAATTAACTTTAAAATATGATAAATAAAAATAAACAGAGGGATTGTTAAAATATCAAAAGTGTTAAAATACCGCTGTTGTTAAAATATTGGAAGACAACATAAAACTCAACAGTTTGAAACTTAATCACAGAAAATAGCAACGTTTTGCATATTACTTAAAATCTAACGAAGATATATTTTTTTTTTGTAAAGATATATAATTAACTCCTGATATATTATTTTTCTATTTTGGGTCTGTCGGAATATATAATTAACTCTAGATACATCCAATGAAATACACAATTAGTTGAGACTTTTGTAATTTTTTTTTTTTGCAATTAAAAGGGAACTTCTATTACCATAGGGATATTTTTGTAATTACGTTATAAGGACTGAAATTATGTAAATAATTAAATATGATAAATTAAGTGTATGTTTATTTTATTTTACTTTTGCCAAGCAAAAAAAACTTGAAAGCTTTCTCTTTTTTTTTTTTTCTTTTTCTTTTTTCCCTAAAACCCTCACTCTTTTGCTTTTCACCTTCACTGGGTTCCATTAAACCCTTCAAGTAGTAGAAAATGCAAACGCCAAATCGCCCTTAAATATTTGGGCTTTAAATCGTAAGTAAATCTTCCCCTTTAATTAATTTCAGTTTTTTTAATCTTAGCATTTTCGATTTCTACCAAAAAATTGCTTATTTTTTGATATTGTCTAGGGCTTTGATTCGTTAAAAATGCTTTGTGCACGGGGCTGCCCGTATTTTGTAGTAAAGAAGAAAGTTATTTATGTATTAATTTCTATATAAGTTATACAGTGTTTGTAGCTAGTTAGGAGGTAAGTTATTCATGTATAAAATTGATACGACATTTGGTTGGTATTTTAGAAACTGCATAAGTAATACATGTAGAAGTTATGTGTGAATCGGTGTATTATCTTATGTGGAATACTAATATCCGGAGAAATAATACCTGCATAACTTATGAGGGGTTGTTTGGTAGCTGGTTTGGAAATGAGTTATGAAGGTTTTAAATCTTGCATAAGTAATACATGTATGAGTTAAGAGTGAATCGGTGTATTATCTTATGCGGATTACTAATACCTGTATAACTAATAAGGGGTCGTTTGATAGCTGATTTGGAAATGAGTTACAAAGGTATTAAATCTTGCATAAGTAATACTCCATGTTTTAGTTATGAGGAATTTGGTGTATTTTGTTACGAGGATTACTAACTAATACCTGCATAAGTAATAAGGGGTCGTTTAGTAGCTGGTTTGGAAATGAATTATGAAGGTATTAAATCTTGCACAAGTAATACATGTATTAGTTATGAGGGATTTGGTGCATTATCTTATGCGGATTACCAATGCCCACAAAACTAATACCTGCATAACTAATAAGGGGTTGTTTGGTAGCTGGTTTGGAAATGAGTTATGATGGTATTAAATCTTGCACAAGTAATACATGTATTAGTTTTGAGGGATTTGGTGCATTATCTTATGCGGATTACCAATGCCCACAAAACTAATACCTGCATAACTAATAAGGGGTTGTTTGGTAGCTGGTTTGGAAATGAGTTATGAAGGTATTAAATCTTGCATTAAGTAATACATGTTTTAGTTATGAGGGATTTGGTGTATTATCTTATGAGGATTACTTATGGCCACAAAACTAATACCTGCATGACTAATAAGGGGTCGTTTGGTAGCTGGTTTGGAAATGAGTTATGGAGGTATTAAATCTTGCATAAGTGTGGATGACATATCCTAGATAGGAAGGTGTGGAGGACGCGTATCAGGATAGAGGGTTAGTAGGTGGGAGTGCGTCCTTGATAGTAGGTAAGAGTGCTTTGTTTGTAGCCAGGCCAGTGGTCATAAGTGCTATGCATGCGTTTGGTAGTTTCCTATTTGTAGTGCCTTGTAACTACATTGTGGGTGTCTTGTTTAGGTTATTCTCTATTGGTGTGTTATTCCATTGTTTTTTTTTTTTTTTTTTTTTTACTATGCCTATGCCTTTTTACTGTTTTGTGTCCTAAGCTGTGGGTCTATCGGAAACAACCTCTCTACCTCATCCGAGGTAGCTTTATGGACTGCGCTTGTGGGAATACACTGAATATGTCGTTGTTGTTGTTTTATAAGTAATACCATGTAGGATAGTTGCTTAGGAGGTAAGTTATTCATTTATAAAATTAATACGACGTTTGGGTCACAACTTAGAAACACGTATGACTATAAATGTATAAGTTATGAGTGTATCGGTGTATTATTTTATGCGGATTACTAATACCCACAGAACTAATATCTGCATAACTAATAAGGGTTCGCTTGGTAGCTGGTTTGGAAATGAGTTATGAAGGTATTAAATCTTGCATAAGTAGTACATGTATAAGTTATGAGGGATTTGGTTTTTTATTTTATGAAGTTATGAGGGATTTGTTTTTTTATTTTATGCTGAGTTAAAAGATGGAATTACTAATACTCGCAGAAGTAATACCTGCATAACTAACAAAATTTTGTTGGAGATGAGGGGAAAGAAGAATGTTTTGAAATCGGAAGAAATCGAATATATCCAAAGTACATGCGTGCTAGGCAATTTCTGTTTCGCTTTTAGCTTTTCTTCTGTGTACTTGTGTTGTATTTCTAGATGGTAGGATGCAGATAGATGCCAGCGAATACTATGATTCTCTAAATACTCTTTAAATGGTGCTGTGTTGAAATGGCAATTATGAAATTTTAAGCTTGAAATGTAGTTGTAATAAAGCGGAGAATTTGTGAGCATATGCCCCTTGTACTCTTGTATGTATACCTACATCTTTTTCATTACATGGACATCTCACTTTCTGAAAACAAGCTGCTAGTGATGGTTGATAGTTTTACTTGTATATTGGTGGGTAATCGCTCTTGAATTAGCCCGGAACTAATCCGTGCTCTATACCTTTTTGTGGCAGGGGAAAAGAAATCATCTTGCAGTGTTTCGGCTGTCATCCTCACTGCTTCTACAATCTCATTGTTTCTGGTTTTGTTCTACTGGAAAATTGATTGGCAGCAGGTATGGGTTATGATTCTACCATGTCCAGTACGGCAGACGACTCGAGCCACGGAATTGACAAGCAGCACCTTGCTTCTCCCATTAAGAATTTGGTGGACAAGTTTCAACTTGTTCCAGAATTCCTAAAGGTGAGAGGATTGGTGAAGCAACACTTGGACTCCTTCAATTATTTTGTTAAGACGGAAATTAAGAAGATTGTCCGAGCGAATCAGGAGATTAGATCAACATTGGACCCCAGTATTTATCTTAGGTACATGGATGTCCACATTGGGGAACCGTCAATGATTTTTGATGCTGTAACTGAGAAATTATCTCCGCAGAAATGCCGACTATCCGACAGAACCTATGCGGCACCAATTTATGTCACCATCAGGTACACAACGGGAAGTCATGGGCAGACAGTAGAGTCAACAAAGAAGAATGTTATCATTGGAAGGATGCCAATTATGCTAAGAAGCAGTTGTTGCGTGCTATATGGGAAAGATGAAGATGAACTAGCAAGACTTGGAGAATGCCCACTTGATCCAGGAGGATATTTTGTAATCAAAGGCACTGAGAAGGTAATTTTAATTCAAGAGCAGCTCTCAAAGAACAGGATAATCATTGATACAGATAAAAAAGGTTGTGTGCAAGCATCTGTAACTAGCAGCACAGAAAAAACAAAAAGCAAAACGATTATAAAAATGGAAAAAGAAAAGGTATACTTAGAGTTGAATATGTTCAAAACCAAGGTCCCCATAATGGTTGTCATGAAGGCCATGGGAATGGAGAGCGATCAAGAGGTTGTGCAAATGATAGGAAGAGATCCTCGGCTGAGTGCTCTGCTTTTGCCATCAATCGAGGAGTGTGCAGATCTCAAGTTGTATACACAACAGCAAGCACTGGAGTTCCTCGAGAGTGATAAGATGCTTAAAATGCCTTTATATTCTACTGGTCCAGTTGAGAAGGGAGCCCGAGCTTTGAGTATTCTTCGTGACATATTTCTTGCAAATGTTCCTGTCCATCAGCATAATTTCCGCAAGAAATGCATATATGTTGCAGTAATGATGAGGCGCATGATGGAAGCAATCTTAAACAAGGATGCAATGGATGACAAAGACTATGTGGGGAACAAAAGATTGGAACTCTCCGGCCAGCTACTATCTCTCCTTTTTGAGGATTTGTTCAAGACGTTGAATGATGAAGCTAGGAAGACAATAGATGCTCTTCTTGCCAGGCCAAGTCGCTCCAGCCGTTTGGACATTTCTCAATACATAGTCAAAGATTATATTACTCAGGGCCTGGAGAGAACCCTATCTACAGGTAATTGGGATGTAAAACGATTTAGGATGCACAGGAAAGGCATGACTCAGGTTGTTGCTAGGTTATCATACATTGGATCATTGGGTCACATGACAAAGATCTCACCACAATTCGAAAAGTCTAGAAAAGTTAGTGGTCCTAGAGCACTGCAACCTAGCCAGTTCGGCATGCTTTGTCCTTGTGACACCCCAGAAGGCGAAGCTTGTGGACTGGTGAAAAACTTGGCATTGATGACTCATGTTACGACAGATGAGGATGAGCGCCCTATTATGTCTTTGGTACAGTCTTTATTACTTGTGTTTCTCCCGCCTGGTATTCAAGTGTTTGATAAAGTCGGACAAGTAGTATCCTAATTTTTTGTTTGTCTATTTCTTAATTCTGAGATTTTACACTTGGTTATTATAGACCTCAAAATCACAAGCTAACCATGATCATTATAAAAGTTAAAACCAGAAGTTGACGATTATGTTTAGAAGCTTTCATGGAAACAAGGAATCCCAGGAGTGAGATTGTTTAGATGCTTGTTACTATTTTGATCCCAATGTTTTGAACGTATTTACTACATAAAAATTTAAAATTAAACTAATCTGCCTGTGTTGTAGTTACTGTACCCTTTTAAGAATGTTCTGTCATGCTTTCATTTGTATTTTGTGATGGCTTCTTCACTCCCATTTTTTCTTTTTTCAAACTGCTTTGAAATGCTTTTACTTGAGCTGAGGGTCTACCAGAAACAATTTCTCTACCTTCCATGGTAGGGGTATGGTTTGCATACACACTACCCTCCCCAGATCCCACTTGTGAGATTATACTAGTCTCTAGATATGTTGTTGTTGTTGTAAACTAATCTACCGGTGGAATGCTACGTATTAATTGTTTGTTTTTCCTAGGAGGAACTAGTGATGGAAAAGATTAAACACTTATTGAACTGGTGATAACAACATAAAGACAGCTCCTTATGAGGATTTCTAGATGAGAATATGAAAAGTTTTATCATTAGTATTTCTAATTATGGTTATATTATCATTTGCAATCTAGATATAGGATAGCAATCTAATTCTTCTTATATTAGCCTGATTACTACCGTACTTTGATAAGAACAAAATCAATCAAAAGGAAAAAGACAGGGATAGTAATTTCTTCTATGTGACTACGAGCTTGTTATGGCTAAAAATTTGTACAGTGGGAATTGATGGGGTTTTAATTTCAGAAATGCAATTTGCTGAGTGTAATCTCTTTTTTTTCTCTCTCTCAAAGAACTGTTTTGGAACGAGAGGAATAGGAGGTGTTTTGCTTGAATCTCAACTCCAAATCACTCTCTCAAAACTAGATGTCTACTCTTACTTTTTTGCTGGTCTAGATTGGCTAATGTATACTGAACATTTTCTGGAGCTCCTTAGTTCCTTATCTTAGATTGACGTACTGTAAAGGGATTCCCTTTTTCTTCATTCCAGTTTCTTTTGTCAATTTTTCTTTCATTGAAAGTTGTAACTATGCATCTTCTTGATGCCCTTTTGTGAATGAAATACCTTACTTTATCAAAAAAAAAAAAAAAGAAAAAGAAAAGTTAAAACTGTTTTGTGGTTAGGACCAACATGGTGAATCCTGTTGGTATCACAGGTTCTGCATCTTTCTTTGGCCTATATCTTATTTAGGGATTGCTTTTCTGATGGACTCAAACTAAGTGTGTTTAGTGGGAAGTGAAATAGCCCTGCGTCACACAGTTATTATAATTTTCCCACTTTTTAAATCAGATATGTTACATTTCATTAATGATGGAAAAAGCTTCAATGTACAACTGATAGAGAACCTACAAAATAAATGGTTCTCTTCAAAAGACACTCATCCTTCAAAACCTCATGGGTATACCAAAATGATATTAGCTATTCTTCAAATGTACAAAATGAAGCTCACTTCTTTCTAAAAGCTCTTCTATTTCTCTCTCCATACTACAGTTTTGCCATTCTTCTTCGAATCGAAGCCTATTTATTCTCTTCTTTTTCTCCTCTACATTTTCCTTAATTTATTATAATCCATGAGAAAGGCCTCTTGTCTTGCACCAAATTGAGGACGTCAAACCTGTATCAAAATAGTTGGTGTACAGAAAGAAATAGTCTATCTTGGAGTTTTCACCACACCACAAACATGAGCCCCCCCCACCTAACAACAACAAAATATTATAGAGAAAATCCCAAAATA
>NC_061120.1:220312170-220316330 GCF_002878395.1 Capsicum annuum | reverse complement strand
CTTAGAGCCAAAAGTGTTTGATGTGTTTCCAGCCAAATGTAGGCCACTGAAGAAAAGTCCTCCGCACTAACAGACTTGGGATCTTTGCAAGCTAAGCCATTTACCTTAGCTGACAAAATGGAAAAAAGATAGTGGGAAAATTTATAAAATCATTGATCTTCTAGCCCTGATATAATACTCCCTCGGCTTTGTTCAAGTTTATATGACACACTTACCTTTCAACTCATTCCAAAAAGAATGGAACTTCTAATGTTCTGAAACTTTTACTGAGGAAGTGTTATAAACACATAAATGTTGCGACATGTAGAAGGCCATAAGTTTCAAAGATTCTGTTTCTTTCTTAAACTTCATGTCAACACAAACTATGACACATTAATTTGAACTAAGGGAGTATATATGAGATACTTACTGATTTGCAATACCCAGGAAAGCAGGGTCCGCCGCACGGAAATCTTTCATTGGAATTGGCTCAAAAGCTAATACAACGCAGCAGAGTGCTTAGCCATTGCAAGAACTAAAGAATTGAAGCTAGTCTCCATATATAGAAGAGAGAGAAAACTTTAATGCAAGCAAAAGTGCTTTGAGTTATGGTCAGTAATTTATGCACTTTTTTTGAAGAATGTGAAAGTCTACACATGTAATCTTTGACAATAATTAGCTGTCATTTGCAGTGATTATGATATAATTTGCAGAAACAACAAGAATAAGAGGTTAGCCAGCTTAAGACAAATGGAGGATATGGAGCGGATGATGGTGGCCCGGCAGGATCGGCGGGGCCATTTGGGTGTTCAAACAGGTGATACGGTGTAAATGAGCCGTTGGGCCAATTTGTTGGGTGTTAGCCCACGGTTCTCAAGGTGGGACCTGGGCTTGGGCGCGGTTTGAGCCGAAAATTGACCGGCGGATCTCGGTGTGGTGTGTAGTAAGTGAAGGTGGCCTGACGGGGCCATTTGGGTGGTCAAACGGGCGAAACGACACAAACGGGCCAATTCGGTGGGTGTTAGCCCACGATTCTCAGAATGGGATAGGGGTTCGGATGTAGTTTAGGTCGAAAATCGATCGGCAGCCCCTCGACAGGGTGTGGAGCGGGTGAGTGAGGTTCGACGGGGCTATTTAGGTGGTCAAACGGGTGCGAACGGGCTATTTTGGGGCAGATTCGGTGGGTGTTATCCTACGATTCTTGGGGTCGGCCCTGGGCCCGGGCTCATTTTGGGCTGAAAATCAACTGTTGACTCCTCGAAGGGGTGTGGAGCAAGTAAGAGCGGCTCAATATAGTCGGCGGGGCCATTTGGGTTGTCCCAAGGAGGTTGGTGGGGCCATTTTGGTGGTCAAACTTGTGAAACAGCGTAGACGGTCCATGTTTAGGCTAATTCGATCGGTGTTAGCACACAATTCTTGGGGCGGGATGGGGTTCGAGCGCGTTTTGGGCCAAAATTGATCAGCGGACCACTTGCAGGGTGTGGTGCACGTGAGGGTGGCTCGACGGTGATGTTTAGGTGGTCAAACAGGCGAAACGATGCGAACGGGCCATTCTTGAGCCAAATCGGTGGGTGTCCACGGTTCTTGGGGTGGGCCCAAGGCCCGAGCGTGATTTGGGTTAAAAATCGATCGATGACCCCCTGGCGAGGTGTGGAGCATGTGAGGGTGGTCTGGCGTGGTCGGTGGGGCCATTTGGCTGGTCAAACGGGTGAAAAGCGAGTACGATCCATTTTCAGGACTATTCGTTAGGTGTTAGCCCACGGTTCTTAGAGTGGGCCCGGGGCTCGGGCATAATTTGGGTCAAAAATCAACCGGCAGCCCACTGATGAGTATAGAGCGGGGTGAGGGTAGCCCGACGGGGTCGGTGGGGCCATTTGGCTAGTCAAATGGGTGAAAAAGCACATACGGGCTATTTTCGGGCTAATTCGTTAGGTGTTAGCCCACGGTTCTTGGAATGGGCCCGGGGCTCAGGCGTAATTTTGGCCAAAAATTGATCGGCGGCCCACCAGCGGGTGTGGAGAGGGTAAGGGTGATCCGATGGTTTTGGTGGGACCATTTGAGTGGTTAAACGAGCGAAACAACGTGAATGGGTCATTTTTTTAGCCAATTCAGTGGGTGTTAGCCCACAGTTCTCGTGGTTGACCGGGCCCAGGAGAGGTTTGGGTCAAAAATCGACAGGCGGACACTCGACGAGGTGTGGAGTGGGTGAGGGTGGCTCGACAAGGTCGGAGGGGCCATTTGGGTGGTCAAACGGGCAAAACGAAAACAGCTGAAAGCTTATAAAAATTCAAAAAGTATACTTTTAGTGACATTTTATTGTTGCGACTTTGTTGTCACTAAAACTTATACGATTTGGAAAACTTTTAGTGACAGCCTTTTGTTGCGACTATACTGTCACTAAAAATTTCCAAGAATTCGGAAGAATATGCTTTTAGTGACAGCCTTTTGTGGCGAGTATGTTGTCACTAAGACATAAAAATTCGAAACATAAACTTTTCGTGACGGCTTTTTATGGCGACTATGCTGTCACTAAAACTAATAAAAATTCAAAAAAATACACTTTTTGTGATGGCTTTTTGGGCGACTATGCTGTCACTAAAACTAATAAAAATTCAGAAATATGTGTGACTGATTGATAATTCTTCTCAAAATAGAAAAATGAAGTGAAAATAAAGAAGAAAAAATAGTGTTTTGGAATGTGAACTGAAGACTAGAACGAGAAGTTTAACTCCATATAGACATGAAACAGTTACAACAAATCATTCAAAGAAAAATGTAAAATAAATAATAAAGGAGAAGAAAATATGAGATCAATTTCTCCGGCCTTCATGACGACTTTTACCTCTCTCTACGTCAAAAGTTATGTAAAAACGGATTTTATGAAGTACTTATAGGTGTAGGAAAAAAAGTGGATTGCGATATAGCTGCGTGTCGCGCCACTAACACGGAAGGCTATTGAATTTGTCGTTTTCTCCGTTCAAATTCAAGGTATGTTTGATTATTTTAATAAATTACTTTCATTAAGCTGCCTGTTTAATTCTTTTTTATAATCTTTCGTCTTTAATTTGTTTTTAGCTCTAAATTTCTTCATCTTCACATCATTTTAAGCCTACACATCAAATTATAATATTAAACATAATCCATAAAATTAATGCTCAAAAAGAATAAATGAAAATGAGATTAACTAATATACACCATCAGTGGAATGGGTATTTTACACCATCAGGACTCTTAAGACTTATAATAGGTCAGATTTTTAATTAATTTATTATTTAATATTTAAATGTAAATAAGAAAATAGTACTAGTATAATTTGGACTCTAATTATTTCTTAGTACTACATCCTCCAATTGCTTCTAAAATTTTGCTTTGATAAATGGGAAATTTCTAATTTGTCGACATTGTTTTGCAAATACCATTATTGGATGGTAGATTAAAAAAGAATTAGTTTAAGAATTTAAAATACTGTACTAATGCATTGAAATTGTCCAACTTATTGAAAACTAAAATCCTAAAATCATTCTCTACAGAGTTATCATTGTCACCATTATTCACTAAACAAAAAAATAAATAAATCGTATGAACTAATTAATGAGAGGAAACACTTTTCAATTGGTATTTGGATGTTGATATTTTTTATTTTTGTCAAATTAAATCAAGTTTAATTTACATATCTCTAAAATTAGAAACAAATAATTATATTGATGATTGTCTGAATTTTCTTCGTATATGCTAGTGATTATAATTCTATGATGTTAAATAAACAATAATGTAGTAAAATAAATGATCATGAAAGCAATGGCATGTAAAGTTTGGGGTGGGCCTCGGTCGGTTCTGTCTGATTGTTTAATATTGGTTCGGTTTATTGGTTTTCAGATCGACAAAAATGACATCTGTAACCAAACCGAAATAAATTCGGTTTGGTTCAGTTTTTACAAATCCGGTTCGGTTATTCGGATTTTTATTTCGATTTGAAATATTAAAGTAGTTAGACTTTTTTTTTCATAACTGAACATTTAAAATTGATAGATATTTTTAGAAAAATTATTTTTTTCAAACCTGTTTTTCATTCCCAAATATAAATAACTATAAATAACTCAACATGAATGAAACGAAATGAAATAATCATAAACTTAACATAATACATAACGTCATTAATCATTACATATAATATAACTTTG
>NC_061120.1:220306469-220312070 GCF_002878395.1 Capsicum annuum | reverse complement strand
ATATACTATTTATTTATTTATAAAATTTTGATTTTTTGGTTTAACCGATTTTTTTTTTTTAAAAACCAAAAACCAAAATTTTAAAATTACAAATCAAATTAGATCCGAAAAACCAAAAAACTAAAATCAAAATTAAATTTCGATTTAATTTTTTGATTTTTTTGATTTAAACCAAAATATGCTCAGCCTTGTGTAAAGTAGTGAATCCTTTTTATTTTTGGTAGAAAATAATAGAAGTCCAAATAGCCTTGTACAACTATTTTTTTAATAATTTATATATCTTACCTATTATAAGTTTTAACCGTTGATTAAGTGATCAAATGGTCCAGATCAAATTTACGATTTTCAATCTCCATTAACTTTTCCAAAATACAAACCCTAAGCTTCCCTCCTCCTTCCCAAAAACTTGACATTTGAGCCTCAGTTTGCTATCAAACACAAGGTGAAACTTCTATCCTGTCTAATTATTGCATTTAGTTTTTGTGATTCTTTGATTGTTTGGGTTCTGTTGGTTGGTTGATTGTGGATATGAATGTGTAATAAAATGGTCGGTCTGTGGACACTCGATTTTGTTCACATTAGGCAGTTTGTGTGTTTTCAGAGCGAGCGTTAATAATTGGCAATATGACTTGAATAATACATATCAAGTTTCAGTTTACCAAATGAAACTGGGTGTTTTGTTGTGAACTCGAAATGAATTCATGTAATATTTGATAGTATGCGTTTATAGTATTAGCAATCTTGAACCATCCCGGAACAAACTCCGTAAAACTGTAAGTGAATTGCATGGGTCTGTCATTTTTTCCAAGGTTGATTTGAGAGTTTAGCACAATCAAATTAGGATGAGGACTGAGGATGTATACAAGATTACATTTAGGACTCACTTAGGGCAATACGAGTTTAGAGTGATGCTCGTTGGCTTGACAAATGCCCCTGCAACATTTCAAGCTTTGATGAATCATGCTTTTCAACCTTACATTTGGAGATTTGTCTTGGTATTTTTGGATGATATTCTTATTTACTGTCTTTAACTTTAAGATCACGTGCTGCATCTATAAACTGTTTTTAAGACATTGAGGGAGCATTCTCTATTTGCAAAAAGATCTAAATGCTTATTTGGCCAGTCCCAAACAGAGTACTTAGGACACATTATCACCAGAAAAGGAGTGGCTACAGATCCAAGCAGGATTAAGGCCGTAGTGGAGTGCCTAGACCCTGCTCAGTAAAGGCTCTTAGAGGGTTTTTGGGTTTGACAAGATATTGTAGGAAGTATGTAGCTCACTATGGTACTATCTGCAGACCCCTGTTGATCTGCTCACGGAAGAGGCTTTCCAGTGTGAGTACAAAGTCGGAATCAACTTTTAATTCTCTCAAGGTTGCTATGTCCTCACCTCGTGTGTTAGCTTCACCTAATCATACTCGAGGGTTTATTGTTGAAATTGATACAAGTCATGGGGGTATTGGTGCCGTTCTCATGCAAAGGGGCAGACCTATAACTTATTTTGGTAAAGTTTTAGTACCAAAACATAGGGGTAAGTCTATCTATGAAAAGGAGTATATGAGTCTCTTGAATGTAGTAGGTAAATGGAGACACTATCCAATTCAAGCATTTTGTGGTCAGAACTACCACTACAAACTGAAATATCTCTTTTGGAGCAAAGAGTCTCCTCAGAAATTCAACAAAAAGGACTGGCAAAAGTAATTGGGTTAGATTATGAGGTGAAGTATCAAAAGGGTGCTGAAAATAGGGTTGTTGATGCCCTTTCCTGACAGAAAGAAGTTATAGATGACAGTGTGGCAAGAGAATGGTCACTTAAATGACATATTAGCACCACTATTCCTCTGAAGATGCAAGAAGTGATCAATAGTTATGAGGGTGATAACCATGCTTTGGAATTGATGGCTCAGACTATCGTGGGGCAACAAGGGTCTAGTTTATGGAATTTTTCTAGTGACATTTTAAAGAGTAGATGAAAAGTGTATGTAGGTGATCATGGTGATCTTAGGCTTCAACTTATCAACAAATTTCATGATTCCCTTTGGGAGGGTACTCTGGTCAGTTGGGAACTTTGAAGATGTTATCTTAGGTGTTTTACTGGCCTAACATGAAGGACACTGTGATACAGTTTGTGGTTTCCTGTGATGTCGGTCATAGGAACAAAAATGAGAATGTTCCCTACCCTGGGATTTTACAACCACTACCAATTCCTAATCAAGCATGGAGTCATAATAGTATGGACTTTGTAGAAGGATTACCAAAGTCTGGAAACAAAGAAGTTACACAAGTGGTGGTAGATAGGATGACCAACTATGGCCACTTCATTGCACTTTCACAGCCCTATTCTGCCGTCACTATAGTTGATGTGTTTTGGCAGGGACAAAACTTTCTCTAGTAACTTTTGGCAAGCCTTATTCAAGTTGTTGGGCACACCACTAAGCTATAGAACTACATATCACCCTCAAAGTGATGGCCAAACAAAGAGGGTGAATAGATGCTTAGAAAATTACTTGAGGTGTATGACTGCAAACAGACCCATCCAATGGGGTCTCTGGTTACCTGCAGCTGAATGCTGGTACAACAACAATTTTCACACTAGTCTACAGTGCACACCTTTTGAAGCCTTGTATGGATACTTTCCACCTCAGATGTCTAGCCCCTACTAGAAACATAGGTCCTGCAGCTGAAGATGCAGTAATGAGAAGGCTACAATGGATGCAGCTACTGAAGGATAGTCTCAGTAAGGCACAAGAAAGAATGAAGTTTTATGCAGACAAGAAGAGATCAGAAAGAGAGTTTAAGGTAAATGTCTTGGTCTACCTCAAATTGCAGCCTTACAGACAAACTTCTGTTGCCTTGAGGAAACTGTTGAAATGGATCTCTAAGTACTATGAACCCTATAGAGTGTGATTGCTATAATTGGTAGTGTTGCTTACAAGCTGGAACGTCCCCCTAATTCTAAGATTCATCCGGTATTCCATATCTCACTTCTCAAGGAGGAGGAGGGAGATAGGGTTGTAGTTCAGACTGTTTTGCCTACCACAGGAAAGGATGGTCAGTATCAGGTCAAGCCCGTGCCATTCTTCAGAGGCAACAGGTTAAGAGAAATAATGTTGCAGTTGTGAAAGTGTTGGTACAGTGGTCTAATCTTTCCCAGACAATGCTACTTCAGAAGATTACCATTTCATTAAAGCTAAGTTTCCAGGGTTCGATTGTTGATCCTGAGGTCAAGGATGATCTCAAGGGAGCTGGAATGTCATGATCTAAGGAATGTCATGATCTAAGTAATTCAATAAAGGAGAATAAATAAATGTAGCTGTAGAGGGTCTAAGTCGAGTAGAGAAAGGGAAGCCAATTTGCTGAGATTAGAACCAATTTAATGAGCAGCAAGGGCGAGGATTCTGCCACATCAGCCAGGTGGTTAACACTGTTATAATCAACTGACAGGAGAGAGAGAGGGCATGTTCAAAGTGGTTATCAGCTCAACAATGGAGTGGTGATGAGCTCTATCAGCTCAACTGTGGAGTGATGATGCGCCCCCTATCCATTTCCAATTTCAGTACTAGATTGTATTAGTTTCCAATTTCGCTCAATTCAGTTTATATGAAAACCGAGAAAATTGTCCCAAAATATATCGTGTTGATGAATTTCTGTTCATTTTTGCGATTAAACAAGTTAGAGTTTTACAGACTGGTAATAGTGCCTTTGTTAAAGGACACTTTTGATCTGCTTGTCAGAGTTATATGTAACCTTGACATTTTGTGGTTTATCGACATCAGTTGTGTTACTTTATTTATTGCCGTCTCCGATCAATGTCTCTTTATGCTTTGGGTGATTTGTTTTTTTTTTCTTCTGCTACATTTTTGAAATTTTCACGAGGACAGTCTAACTAGTTGTGTGTTGTTTGCCTCAACCAACATGATCATCCCAATCCTGTATCTCCCTTAAAAAAATAATCAAGCAAATAATGTAATCCATTGATGGGCCTTTTCTTTGGTGAAAGGGAAAAGAACAGGCGCCTGTGTTCCCTGTCCACCATGGATTTTGAAGTTTATGATGCTGTAATTTTGTCTTGAATATATCATGAAATATCTTCTAAGGGACATGTGGAATGGATTATTGGAGTTTTTCTTTTGTCCGATCCTGGAAATATAAGCAACTTCCGACGAAGGGAAAAATGTGTAGGCCTGTGGTCTTTGTCCAATAGAGATTCCAAAACGTTGATTTATCCTTTTGTTCTTACAGGAATATATCTCAAATTGAAGCCTTGAGAGTAATTATTGCTCGAATTGATTACTGAATTGTATGGACACGCAGCGCTGTATTTAACATTTGTAGTTCTACATCTTTAGCTTATGTTTCCTATTATATTTCTTGTAATTGTTAGCTGAACTATCGTGAATTTCTTAGGTGCAAGTGAAGACCAAGATGCAAACTGAAAGTGCTTTGTCAGTTATTGGCCCAAGGCCGATGGAGTTGTCTACGGTGCTTCCTAGCGGTCCCCAAGGACTTGGAACAAACGGAAAACCACGGACATCTAGCTTGGAGTCACCAATTATGTTGCTTTCTGGACATCAAAGTGCAGTATATACTATGAAGTTCAATCCTGCAGGTACAATCATTGCATCTGGTTCACATGACAAAGAAATCTTTCTTTGGAATGTACATGGTGATTGCAAGAATTTTATGGTCTTGAAAGGGCACAAAAATGCAGTTCTTGATGTTCAATGGACTACTGATGGATCAACAATAGTATCAGCTAGCCCTGATAAGACTGTTAGGGCGTGGGACGTTGAAACAGGGAAACAAATAAAGAAAATGGCTGAACATTCCTCATTTGTGAATTCATGCTGCCCCGCTCGGAGGGGCCCTCCTCTTATTGTCAGCGGATCTGATGATGGCACTGCTAAACTTTGGGATATGCGCCAAAGAGGAGCCATACAAACATTTCCAGACAAATTTCAAATTACTGCCGTCAGTTTCTCTGATGCCTCCGATAAGATCTGCACAGGTGGCATTGACAATGATGTGAAATTGTGGGATTTACGAAGGTGTGAAGTAACTATGACCCTTCAGGGCCATCATGATACTATAACTGGTATGCAGCTGAGTCCTGATGGGTCTTATCTTCTTACTAATGCGATGGACTGCACACTGCGCATATGGGACATGCGCCCTTATGCCCCCCAAAATCGATGTGTTAAGATCTTGGAAGGCCACCAACACAATTTTGAAAAGAACTTGCTGAAATGCAGTTGGTCGCCTGATGGAAGTAAGGTAACAGCTGGGAGTTCTGATCGCATGGTTTATGTCTGGGATACAACATCTAGGCGCATCCTGTATAAGCTCCCTGGACACACTGGTTCTGTTAATGAATGTGTTTTTCATCCTAATGAACCAATTATTGGATCTTGCAGTAGTGATAAACAGATCTATCTTGGTGAGATTTGATTGACCTCCTCTCACCTTCAGCTAAATATTCAGTACGAGGTAGCTACCAGCAGATTTGGGAACTATGAAGTTGTGGTCCAAGTTTATAATCGTGTATTGCCTATGGGCAAACATTTAAACTGAGATATTGTGTTTGCTTTCATTTGGAGTAG
>NC_061120.1:220220622-220306369 GCF_002878395.1 Capsicum annuum | reverse complement strand
AAGAGAGCAGTAGACCAGGGGTCTATTAATACATGACACATATATATAGCATTTCGTTATAAAGCGGCACAAGACAAACCTTAGAATTGAACATTGCTTTATTGAAATCAACAACTTTCAGCTCATCATCATTGTTCACACTTTCGAAGTTCAGTGTACTCACAGTTCCCTGTAGGATAAATGACTCCATTTTAGGGCAATCACGAATAGCCACTTCTTTAAGAAATGGAAATTCAACAACATGCTTAGTCAGAATGAAATGCCCCAACTTTGGCAGATCGTAAAGTTTCAACTCTTCCAACACTTGAACTAAGGGCTCATTAGTCATGATTTCTTCTCCTTGTTGTTCCTCTTTTGTGATCACTTCTTCCATTAATTGACATTCTAGTATCAGTAGTGTTCGGAGATTCAAAAGACCTCTGGCCATTGATTGAGACATCAAATTTCTCAATTCTCCACACTTCCTCACTACCAATTTTTCAAGTTTGCTGAAGTAGCCCATTGGAAGTTGGTGAGTGAACAGAGAAGTTATACAGTTAGCCCCAGCAAGTTCTAGCTCTTTCAGGTTGAGACAAGAAACCTACAATTGAAGGGATGAAATTTCAGTAGTGATTCAAGTACAAGATAGAATATGAACCATATCTCATCTTACATCTTGGTAACAACAGATGAAAAATCTAATTACTTAAAGAAATGCCCCAGCTTCAAGTGACAAACATAAACAAGTATGTGAAGATTACTAGTATTATTCGCATGTTAAAACGAGAAAGAGAGAAGAACACAAGGGGTGTATTAATGCATGAAAAAAATATATAGCTATACCGCAGCACAAGACAAACCTTAGAATTGAACATCGTATCAACTGCTTTCACCTCATCATCATTGTTCACACTTTCGAGACTCGGTGTACTGACAGATCCTGTTGGACAAACTTCTTCATTTCAGGGCAGACATGAATCTGCAGTGCTCTGAGAAATGGAAATTCAAGAGTATACTTTGTCAGAAAGAAATGCCTCAACTTTGGTAGCATATCGAGTATCACCACTTCCAACACGAGAAATAAGGGCTCAATCATGATTTGTTCTCCTTGTTGTTCCTGATCTTCTGTAATCACTTCTTCCATTGATTGGTATTCTTCTATCCGTAGTTTCCGGAGACTCAAAAGACCTCTGGCCACTAATGGAGACATCAAGTTTCTCAATTCTCCACAATTCTGTACTTCCAATGCCTCAAGTTTGCTGAAGTAGGGAGCTGGAAGTTGATGAGAGCATAGAACAGTTATGCTGTTGGCCTCCCAAATATATAGCACTTCCAGGTTGGGGCAGAGAACCTGCAAACGTTGACAAGGTATCTACTCCATATCTGATGTCTTGCAAATAATTAATAAAATTGGTATTTCACGTGTGTCTTTTAATGTTATTTGATTACAGTAAGTTAAATCATTTTTAGACTAAATCATTAGATACCAATAAAATGCAAATATATGAGTGTAAAATGTGTAAATTAGTTGATAAAAATGATATAGTTGAGTTGGTTTGATTTTAATAAAAAGTCCCTCTAACCGTGCATTTAAAATAGAGGTATATTTTGTAACAAATTCCCAATGCCTACTCTATTTTCCTTCAAAAGAATTTCAAATTATAAGTTAGAAAATATTTTATTAATTACAACAAAAAAAATTCAAACTTTTTTTCTTACCCGACCCCATCACCTATTCTGACACATCCCTCCCCCCCAACCTACCAACCCCCCTCCTCAAAATTTTTTTTTAATTTTTTTAATTTATCTTTTACAAAAATTTCGAAACTTTTTTCTTACTCCATCCTTCTTACCCTATTGGTTTTCATTATTTTCCTACTTGCATAATGAACACAAGAATATAAGTAAGAAACAACTTATTTTTCTAAAAAAAATATTTTCCTTCTCGATACCAAACACATCCTAAAAAAAATATTTTTCGGGATCAAAATTATTTTCTAAAAAGTATTTTCTACTCTTTAGCTAAATACTAAAATGTATTTTCTGAAAAATAGTTTTTCATTCACCAGCCAAATACTAGAAATTATTTACTGAAAAATATTTTCATTCATCAACCAAACATAAGAAAATAAGTAAAAAAACCTACTTGTTTTCCCTAAAAATATTTTCCTTCATACCAAACACACCCCCAAGTGATAAGTTGAGAAGCCAAAATTGCTTATTTAGCAAGTTGGGGTGTTTACTCAAATAAAAGAAGTACTTTAAAAAGCATCTTCAAAATAGCATTCTTTAACATCTTTTAAAATGACAAAGAATGCAAGATGAAATGAGAGAAACAAATCCACATATTAGTTGTTAAATATTATGAAAGAAGAATTTAGAATGAGAGGTAGATTTAAAATTTGAAATTTATAGAGTAGTTAATATACAATAATAATCGCATTCAAAATCAAGGAATCTCTAGATATTAGTAATGCAAATAAAAAATTCTATGGAAAAAAGTTGTTGAGTTTACGTGAATTCTTGAATTATAATACTGTTGATTCACCTATATTTGTTACCTCCGTCAACATAGATATCAGGTGAAAAACAAAAATAATTATATGAAGATTACTATTACTAATAGATTGAAGTGGTGAAAACATCCTCAAACTTGGGGTGAAGTATTACGTTCATCCCCGAACTAAGGCTGGTACTTAAAACACCCCTATGCTTGACTAAATGAACGTAAAATAAAAAGAATTGTAAACTTAGACTTACTTTAGTAAGCACCTCACACGCAAAAAAGAGGTTGAGACCACTTGCTATATCATGTGGAAGCACATGGGCGTTTTTAATTTCATTTAATCAAGTCTATATAAGTTTTTTAAGTACTAAACATAGTTCAGGGACAAAAATAATAATTCGCGTTAAGTTTGGAGGTGTTTCCACCACTTCACTCTACTATTACTATTACTATTTGCTAGTTAAAGCAAAAAGAGAGCAGTAGACCAGGGGTCTGTTAATGCATGACACAAATATATATAGCATCTAGTTACAAAGTGTGACAAGACAAACCTTAGAATTGAACATTTCTTTATTGAAATCAACAACTTTCAGCTCATCATCATTGTTCACACTTTCGAGGCTCAGTGTACTACTCATAGTTCCCTGATTGATAAATGTCTTCATTTTAGGGCATTCACAAATATCCACTTCTTTAAGAAATGGAAATTCAAGAGCATGCTTTGTCAGAATGAAATGCCCCAGTTCTGGCAAATTGCAAAGTTTCAGCTCTTCCAACACGGGAAATAAGGATTCATTTCTCATGATTTCTTCTCCTTCTTGTTCCTGTTCTGCTATCACTTCCTCCATTGATTGGCATTCTTCTATGCTTAGTATTCGGAGATTTAGAAGACCTCTGGCCAGTGATGTGGACATCAAATTTCTCAATTCTCCACACCTCCTCACTTCCAATTTTTCAATTTTGCTGAAGTAGCCCATTGGAAGTTGGTGAGTGCACAGAGAAGTTATACAGTTAGCCCCAGCAAGTTCTAGCTCTTTCAGGTTGAGACAAGAAACCTACAATTGTTGTATTTTATATAAGGGATGAAAAATTCAGTAGTGATTCAAGTACAAGATAGAATGTGAACCATATCTCATCTTACATCTTGGTAACAACAGATGAAAAATCTAATTACTTAAAGAAATGCCCCAGCTTCAAGTGTCAAGCATAAACAACTATCTGAAGATTACTATTACTATTCACACGTTAAAACGAGAATGAGAGAAGTAGACCAGGGGTGTATTAATGCATGAAACAAATAAATAGTTATACCGTGGCACAAGACAAACCTTAGAATTAAACATCGTATCAACTACTTTCACCTCATCATCATTGTTCATACTGTTGAGACTCGGTGTACTGACAGATCCCTGTTGAACAAACGTTTTCATTTCAGGGCAGTCATGAATCTGCACTACTTTGAAAAATGGAAATTCAAGAGTACGCTTCGTCAGAATGAAATGCCTCAACTTTGGTAGCTTCTCAAGTATCAGCATTTCCAACCGGGGAAATAAGGGCTCATTAGTCATGATTTCTTCTCCTTGTTCCTCTTCTGTGATTATTTCTTCCATTAATTGGCAGTCGTGTATGCTTAGTCTCCAGAGATTCAAAAGACCTCTGGCCACTGATAGAGACATCAAGTTTCTCAATTCTCCACAATTTCGTACGTCCAATGTCTCAAGTTTGCTGAAGTAGGGAGTTGGAAGTTGGTGAGGGCATAGAGCAGTTATGCTGTTGGCCCCCCAGATAAATAGAACTTCCAGGTTGGGACAGGAAACCTGCAAACGTTGACAAGGTATCAACTCCATATATGATGTCTTGCAAATAATTGATAAAATTCGTATTTCAGATGTCTTTTAATGTTATTTTATTACAGTAAGTTAAATTATTTTTCGACTAAATCATTAGATATCAATAAAATGTAAATATATGAATATACAATATATAAATTAGTTGTATTATCTTTAACATGGGCGGCTCAACCTATCCGGTGGCCCAAAGCCAAAATTCACTACGAGGCTTTAAACTTTTTTTATTTTTATAAAAGTCGTGCATACATTATTTGAGGTGTATTTTCTAGCCTTTTAAATGCAAAATTGTTAATTGTTATTTTCAAAGTAGAATAATAAGTATAGTATGTCACATAAATTGAGACCCGTAAATAAAACTTCAAATTAAAGAGAATAGAAACTAATTAGAATATTAGAACAAATTCTAAAATTTGATTTTGATATTATAATAAAATTTCACTATTTTTATTTGTTTGTTACTTCGTTTAATTGTTTTTTTCAAAAAAGTAACACATAAGGCCAACTTATAATAATTAATTTGGGGCCTAAAATATTTGGGAGCCTAAAGTGATCGCTTTCTTTGCTTGGCCCTTGAGCCGGCTCTGATCTTTAACTATGAATTTGAATGTTCTATTTCTAATAAAATGCAGAAACTAATAAATATTCTATTTGAGAAACTGTCAAAGAAATTATTTTTTCTTAATGATCATGTAGAACAGTCGAAACATACCTTTTCATCAAAAAAGAGGGTGAAAAATGTCAATTCATTTGTTCTTTCAAACTCATACTCATATTTCAAGATATTTTCTTCGAATTTGAGATGATATATTATCGGTAATTTTTAAATTGAACGAAGTTTATGTTTTATATTGACTTTTATGTATTCGAGGATTAAAATTTGGTCAAGTTTGAACACGTACATCATTGCAAAGTTATTATTAGACTAAAATATTACTACTGTGTGTTTAACAGTATAAATGTATTTGTGAAATTGCCAGTTACCACTAAACGTTTATTGGTTTATTAGACCTTTATCTATAACTCCATAAAATTGAGATTGAAATAGTGTTCATGTGACAAAAGAACAAAAAACTTTGGAAAAACTTGTATAGTTGATTTGGTTTAATTTTGATAAAAAGTGAACCAAAACGTCCTATGTACACACAGTCCCTCTAACCGTGCATTAAAATAGAGGCGTATTTTGTACGTAATTCCTAATGGCTACTAAATTATATTCAAAAGAATTTCAAATTATAAGTTAGAAAATACTTTATTAATTATAATAAAAAAAAAAACACTATAGAGAACTAGGTATGTCGTTGTATATGATTAAAAAAAATTGAGATTGTTTAAGTATAGTTCTTCAATGCTCAAGTTAAAGCTAAAATATTAATTCATAAAAACCTTCAAATAAAAACTTTTTCATGTAGAAGCAAACCTTTTCATTAAAAAGAGGATTGAGTCAGTGATAGCATTGTTGGCTCCACGCCAGAAATTTTGGAACTGAGGCAAGATGTCGAAGCTCATGACTTGTAAATGAGGGAACTCAATGCTCTCAACAGTGTCACTGCAAAAGTGTGTGAAGCATCCCAGATTATCAAGTTCCAAGCGATATAAATTGGGGAACTTGATTACGTCAGGTCTGATATGTGTCCTTCGAGAGATCCCCTCTTCTTCATCATCAGGGCAAGCCAAAGACAAATAAAAAAGATGCCGTAGATGATCACAATCTCTTACCTCCAGCCTTTCGAGTTCAGTAAGTAGAATATTATTCAGACGGATGATATTCAATGAATCGCAACAAGCCAGCCTGAGATCTTTCACATTCTGCAACTCAACAAGTACATTCTTGGAGCCCTTTCCTCTTGAACTTACAACTTCGCTATTCCTCAACAGGAGGTGGATCCAATCACCCAATGGGGTGCTCTCAGTGACCTCTAGAGCGACAATCTTGTCGTAAGTTTCCAGGGTTGAAGTCTCTATGTAGACTTTACCTAGTGCAACACCCACTGCAAGAGTGTACCGTGTCAACTTGGAGGAAAGGCCCAAGTTACTGTAAATCACATCTCCGGAACATTTATCTAATGTCAGTGCAGTCAACCTCGATAAGGATTCCAGCTCCCTCAAGGTGGAGTAACTACATTGTTCTACTCCCACCACATGTATTTCTTCCAATCAAACTAGTTTTGATAAGACCCCTGTTGAAATCCTCATACGTTCTCCTAGCGGATTCCAAAACTCTAATATAATTAGATTGGTCAAGTTTCCTATCTCTACTGGAAGCTCCTCCAAGTAAGAATCTCTGATGCTGAGAATTTCTAAGGAGACTAGTTCCTGAATAATGGACATGCCATCCAACCTTAGATTACTCAGACATAGCGTCCTCAGATTTGACAACCTCTTAATAGATGATGGAAAGAGCCGAATGGAGCCTTGATCGTATCCACTCAGGCTTATGACACTGAGTTCATTCATTCCATCGAAAAAATCATCCTGTAATTTGAATGACTTAGAACAGAGTTTTAACATCAGAAGCTTCAGTCGTGGGCAAGATATTGGTTTATGAAGTTCATCAAATTCACTTGCAACAATTGACATGTGACTGTATTTCTCATAAGAGTTTCTTCTTGGGAACCTTTTTGAGTTCACATCGTGACTTACCATAGATATATGTGTGCCCTCAGATGCAATATGTATAGCCATATCCCGGACCATATCATGCATTTTGACATAATTTTTGCCTGAACCTTCGGATAACTAGAAACGATTTTTCAATGTTCCTAACAGATTAGACACCCTATTTCTTGCATGTTCTAAATTTTCGGGTTCCGAAAAAATGTCAAGCCCCATTCCATATCTAAGTAATTCTTCAGTCCAAATATTACTATATTCCTCAAACAAGGAACAAAGCAAAAAGACATACCTGGCTTCATCACTCTCTAAGTGATTATAGCTTATCTTCAGAGGTTGATACACATCTACAAGCACTCCTCAGATATTTTTTGGTGCTGCTTTTTGTAATTCTACAAGGGCATCCTCCCATGAAGGCTTGGTTTTACCCTTTAGTGCTCCTGCAACAGTAACAATTGCAAGTGGCAGCCCCTGCATTCTTTGGCAACTTCTTTTGCTACTTCAGAAAGAAAGGAATCATCAGCTGAATTACCGGCTTTCTGCCTAAAAAGGATCCATGCTTCCTTTTCAGATAAGATTTCAACATCTACTATCTTTTGAGCCTCCATATCGACACAAACATCTCGGAGACGCGTCGTCAATGCCACTTTGCACTGATAGTTGTGGTCGCTGCCACTGGGAATTCCAACCCTCTTTAGATCAACCTTCTTCCAAACATCATCCAAAATTACAAGGACGCGACTGCCCTTCTGCATTAACCTTGCACGCAGCCGATCTTTACTCTGCAACAAATCGTCCCCTTCTAATGTTAGACCGACTGGTCTGGCAATCTCATCCTGTATTTTTTTAATGTCGGGTTGTTGTTGCCGTATAGTTACCATGACAACATCATTAAACAACCCTGCTTGTTTTGCCCTTGCTCTTACTTTCTCAACCAGTGTTGTTTTACCAACACCACCCATACCACATATCCCAACAACAGTGATTCCCTCATCTCTCAAAGCTGACATGACCTCTTCCTCCTTCCGTTTTTTGGAGTCAAACTCCTCATCACTGTTACTAGGTAAAGCTTCAATTTCATCAGCTGGTACAGGATAGCAGAAAACAGCATGCTCGTTACCTTCGTTTTGAAGTTTAGTCACTTCCAGTGTAATTTTCTTGGCTCTCCTGCTCAGCGAGTAACGTGACTTCAATTTGGGACACCAACCATAGATGCAGCCCCTTTCAACCTCTGTTCGACCTCGCATTACAACTGCCACATCTGCAGTAGTAGTATCAACACTAGTTAACCAAGCCTCAACATTGGGTGAAATGACTTGTAGGTTTCTCCGGGCAGCCTCCGCTTTTTGATGCACCCCACTTCTGGTATTCTTCAGCTTATTAGATTCTTCATCCAGAGACCTGACGTTGTGCCTATAGTAAAATAAATACCCAATCTGTCGAGCAACTTGCAGTATCAAGTGTTCTGCGACTGGGCTCAAAATAGTAGATAAGATTTCCATAGCTATCTCCTTAAGTAATTCTTCACTGACTATTCTAATAAAGAAAAACAGACTCTTGTGTCCGAACTCTTATAATTTTTTTTTTTTCCTTTTTCTGATTTGAAATTTTTGACTAGAGTTTTTAGTTACAAGGAAGCAAAGGAAGGAGAAGAAAATGAAAGATCAGGGGAATGGTCGACAAAGAAAGAAGCCTGAGGATAAAGTGATGAGGCCGAGATGTTACAAAGCTTTGGACATGAAAATGAAAGAAAGGAGATGAAAATGTTTGGAGTAAGAATCACTTGAAACAGCTTGAGGGTGAATAAAATAGAGGATTATCGAGTATTAAAAAGAAAAGGGAAAGATCGGAGCAGATGAAAATGAAAAGCTAAGGGGAATGGAACAAAGAGATGAAAATGGTTGGAGTAAAAATCAGTAAAAACAGCTTGAGAGTGAATACAACAGAGGATTATAGAGTATTGATTAAGAAGAAAAGGGAACGGTTGGATCAGATGAAAATGACAGCCGAGGGATGACTTCATCACTCTTGGGTGATCTCACAATAATGTTAATTAAATATTGTATTTAAAAGTTGTATTTCACATAAAACTAAGAGCAGCTTCCTGCATGTGTGTCTTGGACTGGTTCCATAGTTGTTGACTTTAATAATTTTACTTTTGAGTTTACACAATAATACTTCCAAGTTGTTCGTATTATAACCAACAAGAATGAGAAGAATGACAACAACTGGTTTAGTCCTGGAAATATCTAGAACAATCCTCCTATTTGATAAATAAATGCATAAAAATATTATCCACCAATCCACTACCAATTTTCTGGAGTCAAACTCCACAGACATGTAAAGAATAAATTCATGTGCATCTTGCAATATGCATTGTGGCCTTTAATTTCTTGTGAAACAACTTGTTCGAACACAGCCAACTTGTTTACTTGAATAGGTGTTCCACAATACAATAAAGCAAGGGGTGAAGTCCATAAATTGACCAAAAAGAATACTCCCATCGTTTCAATTTATTTGTTTGATTTTGACTAGACTAGGACAGATTGGAAGAATCACCCAAATACACACACACTCAAAGGTTGTTCCTCAATAGTTGAGCTGGATTTGTTTATGGGGTTGTGTTTTATGCTATAAAGATTGTATCTTTGGTGTATTACTCTAGTGCTACTTGTTTATTTATTAATAACTGTGGTGTCTGGGCTTGCTTGTGTGCACCTCAACTAAATTATTTATTAGGATACCCGCCTATCTTTGGTGTATAAACTTGTTTATTGATTAATAACTGTGGTGTCTGGACTTGCTTGTGCGCACCTCGACTAAATTATTTATCAGGATACCCACCTCTTCCCACTAGCTATGTATATTAGGTAACTTTGTCCACCAATATTAGGACAGATTGGAAGCTAGTTCCTCAATAGTTGAGCTAGAATTTTTATGGGGTTGTTGATTTTGCTATAAAGATTTCATCTTGCTTGTGTGCACCTTGACTAAAATACTTAGAATGAGTACCCTCGCAGCAACAATAGATATTAGGTAATTTTGTGGAACTTGTTAATCTAGGAGTAAAATACTCGAAGAAGATGAAGCTGAAATCAGGGAATTAGCCGAGAAAAATCAGAGAAGAAGAATTTAGGGAGAAATTGAATGAATTGTATTATCTGAATGAATGTTACAAACGAATACATCAACTATTTATAGTGCTCACTTAGCTAAGATCAGTTACATTTAACAGCTTAACAACTAACTGTCTAACAACTAGGTAACTAACTTTGTGAACAGAACAATAGTAACTAATTTTGTAACTGCACAATAGTAACTGGTTTTCAGTTTCTCTGCACTGTTGCAACTGCTTCTTGTTACTCTATCACTCTTTTCTTCTCATCATTGTATCAATACCCCCTCCTAAAGTAGATCCTTGACCTCAAGGATAAAATGTAGGGAACCTATGCATCAATTCAGACTCAAGTTCCCAAGTAGCTTATGTATCCTCAATGTCTGACCACTTCACCAAAACTTGACCAACAACTCTATTACCTCTCTTAACCAACCTTCTATCTAGAATAGCTTCAGGTTAAGGATAGTATGGACTTGATAGCTGAAAAACAGAAGGGTGAGAAACATGAAAGACTGGGTGAATGAGAACATCAGAGGGAAGCAATAACCTATAAGCTACTACACCAACCTTGGCATCAACAACATAGGGGCCATAATACTTAGCAGCTAGCTTAGGAAAGGTTCTCGCAGCCAAGGACACCTGTCTATAGGGTTGAAGTTTCAAGTAGACCCAATCACCAATCTCAAACAATCTCTCTGACCTGTGTTTATCAGCAATGTCCTTCATCCTTTGCTGAGCCCTATGCATGTGGAACCTTAACAACTCTATAATAGTTTCTCTAGCAGCCAAGGATCTATCAACTATCTCAGTGGAAGCCTCACCAGCCAAGTAGGGAAGATGAATGGGAGGTTTTTGACCATATAAAGCTTCATAAGGTATGCACTTAATAGTAGTGTGATAGGTAGTGTTATACCACCATTCAGCCAATGGCAAGTAAGAGCACCAATCCTTAGGATTGTCAGAGCAAAAACACCTCAGGTATGTCTCCATGGTTCTATTCAACACCTCTGTTTGACCATCTGTTTGAGGATGGTATGCAGTAGATCTCTGCAACTAACCCCTTGTAAAACTGAATAATTCTTCCCAAAAACCACTAAGGAAGATAGGATCTCTATCACTTGTTAGTGTGTTGAACATACCATGTAGTTTGAAGATATTGTCAAGGAAACATTGAGCAACTGACTGAGCTATGTATGGATGTTCTAAGGGCAAAAAATGACCATACTTGCTCAGTCTATCTACTACCACTAAAATCACCTCCTTCCATTTGGATTTAGGCAACCCTTCAACAAAATCCAAACAGATATCTATCCAAACACCATCAGGAACAGGTAAAGGTTGCAGCAGACCTGGATTTGCAGCCATATCATTTTGAGCCTCTGGAAAATATCACATCTATTAACAAAGTTCATGGTGTCATGTATCAAGTCTTTCCAATAGAACAAAGATTGGAGCCTTTTAATAGTGGCATCCATGCCAGAATGTCCCCCTTGAGTAGAGTCATGCCATAGGGAGATAATATCCTTCTTGAGCTACTCATCATTACCAACCACTAACCTTCCCTTCAACCTTAACTAATTGTAAAGAAAAGTGAACGATTTATAAGGTGAAAGCTAAACTCTAGCAATGATATCCTGTAAGTGTTGATCAGTGGTCCAAGGCCCCAAGTAGACCCAAAACTACTAAATAATAATTAATCTGCCAGACATTAGGTCTTCCGAAAGATAGAAGGCTCACCACCCGACTCTGCAAATCTGTCTGAATAATCTACTGATTATCTGGACCTCTAGATTGTGCCTCCAAACCTAGGAGGGAAGGGGGTCAATACAAAAGTACTGGTACGCAGAGAAATCCAAAACAAAAATATAATATTTTTACAGAATATAAGTAAGATCCATTATAAAGAAGTTTCGTATCAAATCATTTGAAAAGCACATGGCATAATGTAATAATTTTCCAACAACAATGCAATGCAGCTGAGCTAGGTGGAATACCCTACATATAACATTTACACCAACTGTCAAACCTCGGTTGCCGCCGAGATTAGAGTATAAGTGAGGGGAAGACACACAAGATCATGCAGCAAGGTGTCTCGACCCAATAAAATATTGTAGTGCACAAGATCACAAAGCAGGGCTCCTAACCATAATCCCAATTTGGGAATGACATAAAGTCAGGTACATAAGATCACTTAGCCTGGTACCAAATTCCCATGTCAGCAAACACGATTTCCAGTGAGCCCTTACACTCAAACGCCTTCTTTGGGCATCCACCTATCTCGTATAAAATCAATGCATTCAACTCCATTTAATTCAACCACATATCTTATTCTGTAGGGTATCGTCATACCCGATTAGCAAGCCATCAATATCACATCATTACTTCATGAAACCATTATATTCATCATATTTTAACATAATAACTCTCTCCTTGCAAGTCAAAAATCATATCCACTTTCAAAATAGTTCATGTCATGCTTGTCAAGATGATTTCTAATAATTCATATCATATGAAAATTCAAAACAATTCATATCAAGAGAGGGGTTTCATATAATTCATGCTCTCAAGTTAACATCTTTTGAATCACAAGCATATGCATATATAATATATCAAATCACTTCGGAAATAGGCCTAAAGACCAAATCAATATCATAAAGATGCTTAAAACATGTTTATATTCATAATTTCAAAACCCCCATTTTTAAAACATGAATTTTTTAAAGCCCATGAGATTTTTGAGATAACCCCACGTACCTCTATACGCGAAAATAATAGGTGCTTCTTGAAGCTTACGATCTCGCGATTCCAAATCTCCAGTTTGTTTTGAATTCCCATGGTTGAATCTTGAGTTACTAATGATGATTGGATTGGAATTATAGGGATGAAACCCTAATTCTTATAATGGAAGAGAGAAAAAATGAGATTTTTCCCTTTACTAGGACATATATAGAGGGTAGGAATGGGTAGAAAAGACCAAAATACCCTTGAGTGAAATTCTGAAACTGGAGCCCCATTTTTGACCCCAGCGCGATGCGGAGCTTGGGAAAATGCCAATTATTGAGACCTGGAAGTTTGGTGTGAAGTGGGACTATCGCGGAGGCTTGCTGGAAATTGAAGAGTGCCATTTTGTCCTCTGGAACGATGCGCCATACACTGAAATGGCATTCGTCTTACAGCTGAAACTTAAAATAGCCATAACTCCTTACCCGGTTATTGGATTTTGACAAATCTTATATCGTTGGAAAGCTTATTCAATTATCTACAATTTGGTACATATTAGTCCTCCCAGTTCATCATATACAATGAGTTATGGTTAATTGAAGTTGACCCAAGTTTCGATGCTTACTCAAACTCGAACGATTGGAAATCGTTCTACTCGTCTTGAGTTAGGGGACTTCTATGATGTTAATTCATGCTCAAATAGATTTCTACACTACATAATTGATCAACACACTAAATTTGCATTGGATTTCTGACTTTTGTAACTTTTATGAGAAGAAATGACGGTTTACATTCTAGCCCAAAAATGCGGGGTGTTACATTATCTCCCCTTGGGATCATTCGCCCCCGAATGATGGGCAGGGACTTTGAAGCTTTAAAATATGGAATAACGCGGACATGATATGTTTTCTAAGAAAGAATACACTGATCTAAAACATGACTATAAGACTGGAACTACTGATGTTCTGAATTCTTATACCGGACGTGCATATCTGATGTATGGAATACACGACTGAAGCTACTCATAAGGTGAATTCTCATAATGAACATGCATATCTGATGCATGCATCTGTGATTGAGTTGTTCTCATGAACGCAGGACTAAATACACTGATAAGCTGAACTTTTTCTATTGAACATGCCTTTCTAATGCATGTGTATCTGACTGAACTGATGTATGAACGTATGATTGAATATGCAATAATAACTGATGCGAAGCTTTAAATAAGAATCTATGCATGCAACTGAATGGGGGTATCTCCCCCTTGGGACACTATGTCCTTCTATGAATGCTCAAATCACTAAGATACTCGAAAAAATTGAGGCGATGCACTAGGCACTTACAAATTGAATCATAACTGAACATCTGAAATCTAAATCTAGTACATGAAGCATGAACTGAGTTATACTCGCAACTACTAGTATACTCTATCTTGGAATAGTAACATATCTAAGATTTTTGGGTAGCATGATTAAATGAAAAGACGAAAAAACAAGTCATGCGAATCTGACGGCTAAACTGATTTGCTGGCCACATAGATTGAACTATACTGGAAACTCATACTCAATCTGGAGTATCTTATCAACACTCTTCCTTACGAAGTCCTGGTAGCATTAGATAGAAAAAGATTTGGGAATGAGTCACACAAGACATCCGACTATAGGATCCCAACATTGACATTACTCTGCATCCTGGAATATAGACATATAACTCATAAATCAGGATGAAATTGCCAGGCCTTCGGCAGTACAACTTCTTAAATACCATATTCATTCTATTCAAATAATTATCATATGGGCATTGATAAATCTTTCTACTAATGTCTATAGCAGCTTAAATCCTTTCACTGCTATCACACCTAATTCCAAGTCACAAAAATACATCATGTCATACCACGCTATTATTCTAAACCATATGATGCAACCTTCTATATCTCTTTTAAAGATCACAACCTAAGCATAACATGCCTTACCACTTCAATGGCTACTCTGAATTCTTACTATGAAGTCGCTAGCGCATATAGCGTTCCTTTTCAAAAATCCTAACATATCATTCAAGCTTATCTTTATAACCACATATGAACTTTAAAGCAAGAACTCATAAGGACATGCTTCGCATATTCCCTAAACCATTGTCAATATCACTCCCACGCACTACCTCAAAAAATATATGCACACACAAACTTCCACTAACCATCACATATATCACGGACTTAGCCCCAAATCTTACTTCACACTCATGGCCTTATCTAAAGAAGCATACAATGATCTTTTATCAACAGAAAGCATTTACTAAACGCCACTATCATTACATAAGGAGGGTATTATGTGAGACTTGGAACTTAACTGAGGCCTGAGGAATAGCAAAACAACATCAAGGATTCATCAAAGTGATATGAGTTGAGAGTACACCCATCTCAAAGCTGAATCTCTCCAATCATTTGGCGTATAGCATGAGTTATGGGAGCTGAGCACACTATAAAGCGTGAGTACATGAGTCATGAGCTTCATGACCTCAATTTGGAGTTCATAACTTATAGAATATGATCCCGACTATTGAATGAATTGGAATTTCTCATTTAGGAACTGGAAGAGCACATGATTCTCTATCGTATGCATGAACATGAACTATGATCATGGAACTGTAATGTAAGGCATGAGTAGGCATTGGGGTAACTGAAAAACACTGAGATAAGAATGGGTGGAGTCTCACCTTTACTTTCTGATCTCTATATCATACTGACATTACTACTAGAATCTGAGAGTCTGACTCGGTCACTTGTACTATTACCTCCTTCTTAGCATTAAGCCATTATCTTAAGCTTGAGAGATCCCTTACTAGACTCTAAACAGAACTACCCTTACTGCACTCTGGGGTATGAAAAACGACAATACACATAATTAATAGAAATTAACCCGAATGACTACATCTGGAAGTGGAAAACCCACTACTAATACCACCTTCTGAGACACACTCTATCATTCTATAGTCCTAATAGTCATCACATAATACTAGAACACTTACTTACTTTGAATCCTCATGAGTATCCCCGTAGTTGGAGTGCACACCCTCTAGAGCTTCAACTCTTATTTCTAATAGCGCAACCCTCAAGGACTCAAACTTAGATTCTAACACTTAATATGGATGTCACCAAGTCTTTAATGAATCATTCTACTTCTGTCATAGCCTACCAATATAGCCACGTTAAAATTATATTCCTCTACCATAAGAATCAGGATCATATCAAAAGGCTCAACACTATAAATTAAAGTTCCTGAACTTGTCTCTTTAGAATACCATATACCATCTAACGAGTTCTTTTCCCACCTAGTAACTCAACGGTACCACTAGCCACACACAATATGTAATAGCCTTAGAATAAATACCCCAGCTTTAAACTACCCTGGACATACTTCTACTTCATACATTGATACAATGCTAAGTGTGTATCAAGAGATTCCAACCAACACAAGAACAACAAGATGAACAACAAAGTGCTAGTGAATCGAAAATGGCCACACACGGCTTCACTAGGCTTGCAACACTTGTTTGAACTAGAAAAGTGAGTTTAACAACAAGAACAACAAAGACAATATTGCTAGTGAATCGAAAGAGCCCCACACGGCTTCACTAGACTTTTATATTCAACAACACAATGTTAACAAGATTTACAAAGAAAGAGATAGAAACTTGACACACAATATTCATTAATCTAAGAACCCTAACAAGAGAAAGGGCCCTAAGACTAATAAATATCAATACCAAGTTCTTACTTGGACCAAGAGGAACTCAAAGAACCTCAAGAACCTAGTTTCTATCCAAGATACAACACTAGTATAACTCTACTAGTGAGAATTTGGTTTTGGCCTCTCCAAATGATGAGAAAGAGAAGTAAAAAATTTATAAGTCTTTGTTTCTTGAATAATAGGAATGAACTAAAGCAAGACTAGCCCTATTACATGGCTTATATAGTCACTTAGAAAGGAGGAACAAAGACCAAATTACCCTTGGCATTTAAGTGGGTGGGTTTGGGGTGTCTTGGTGGGCCTCTTTACATTTTATTAAATATAAGCCCTTAGATGGGCTAACAAAGACCTCACACATGGCCAAGAATGTGAACAAGGCTTGGAGTCATTGCAACTCACGTGTTTGTCTTTGTGTGAAAGGTCTCGAGCTAGGAATTCTCGTATCATATATACACCATCATACTTCATTACGAAATCAAATAAACTTAGGCACTCGCATACACTGTTCAAGCCTATAGATAACTTCCCTATAACTAGTATCATTAATCAAGAAATCATCACATCCACCTTCATGGACATCAATTGTTTCAAACTTAATGTCTAGTGCTAAACATGATTTACAACCTAACCATACACACAAATTTTTCACTTGGAAACTATGAAATAAACATCACGAAAACACTAGTGCACTAGAACTTCATAACCATAATAATCGATCATGACCTAACAGTTTTTCTTATCATAATCCATTAGCATGTACTATTTCAGCACATCAAGCCTACTAATTTAATCCCACAAAACATGCATCATCAAACTCTTGCCACTATTTACCACCACACCATTTAAATTCAAGCCTATAGTTTAGTATCAATCATTTACCACCAATGAAGAATGCAACATAATATAAATATACTAATCCATCAAATTGGGACATTCTACCCAAATATCTCAAAAATCTACTACCTACCTTCTCACAAGTAGTACTAGTTTACAACTACCAATGAAAAGAGGGGCAAGGGGGGTTAAAGTCTCATAATAGACATGGTCAACAACCTCACACAATCGTATCTACTTATACTGCTTTCTCACTTCATAATTACTTACCCAAGCGTACATTTACACTACCTTCAAAGTCCACAAAAACCATGAGTCTATACTTATAACTTGTTGGCTAATCTGGCCATTTTCATACTTCAAGCAAGGACAATTCACCTCGCCTAATAACTCCTTCTCTATTTCTACTAATAAACTAACACACAAGGATGAATCACTTCATTACCAAATCTATATCATGCAAAAAGATTCAGCTATACATATATTCAACCAACACAAGAACAACACGTTGAACGACAAATTGCTAGTGAATCGAAATAGGTCTCACACGGCTTCACTAGATTTTGATTTTTGTGGTTTGAATAAGAAAATAAAATGAATGACAAGGCAACTATGCTATTGAATCGAAAGAGCCTCACACGGCTTTATTAGACTTTTTAGTTTCATCAACACGATGATAAAATATTTTCAAGAGATTGAAAGTTGTCACACAATATTCCACAATCTGAGAATACACATCTTACTTTGTATAGATAAAAAAATCTGAGTCAAATATTTTCCTCACAAATTATCATACAATCCACACATGCTACTAGCTACCAATAGGTCATGACACCGACACTTTAAATTATACTACTATTTGGATGGAAATACAATTCCAACACTTCTACTACACATCTTTTCCCTTAAGCATGGCATCTGCAACATAAATTTCTGAAAAGGGCCGAATATACTCAATACAGAAGGCTGAAAAACACGATTTCATCAAAATCAAGGTTCACACTAGAACCAATACACTCTGAAGCAATAACAGACTCTTCTCAAGTCCTTGCACAATTTTAAGATCTTATATGACGTGATCCGAAGGGACCATACCATTTAGACTCTAAACTTCTGCACTTGAATCACCCCAGTAATGTGATGGGTCTGAGAACATCAGAGTAAGGAAAGAATTTGGGATGATTTTACTTTTGTATGGACATCACCATAAAACGAATTAGGGTATGAAGGAGGAACATTTTAACTCTATTGCACGAACTAGAACATGAAGAAAGAGAGACATTCCTAAACACCTTGTAGCCTCCTGCTTATATGTGTGGCGCGATACACACCCATAAACAAAACTCTACCCAACGCGATTTCGCAGACACCCTGGGACCATGAAGCATTCTTTGATACCAAGTTTGTCACGACCCAAATCGGGGCCCTGGCCGTGAAGAGCATTCCGAACCATGAAGGCCCGAAACACCCCTATCTATCTGGTAATCATGCACATAATTCATATGATAATAGGATATTAGATTCACAATATTATGAAAACATGGTCATAAATCAAATGAAATCAACAAAGGGAAAATAATGTCCCACAACATCTATCGACATCTGAACACCCGTGTCCGAAATCTCTACTACATGACTGAAATAAACAACTATCTGAAAACTGGTACAAGGCCCTCAGTAGACCCAAAAGTACTAAATAATAATTAATCTGCCAGACATTAGGCCTTTCAAAAGATAGAAGGCTCACCACCTATCTTCCGAAAGATAGAAGGCCTTCCAAAAGTATTGGTACGCAGAGAAATCCAAAACAAAAATATAACATTTTTACAGAATATAAATGAGAGACATTATAAAGTAGTTTCATATCAAATCATTTGAAAAGAACATGGGCATAATGTAATAATTTTCCAATAACAATGCAATGCAGCTGAGCTATGTGGAATACCCTACATATAACATTTACACCAACTGTCAAACCTCGGTTGCCGCCGAGATTAGAGTATGAGTGAGGGGAAGACACACAAGATCACACAACAGGGTGTCTCGACCCAATAAAGTATGGTAGTGCACAAGATCACAAAGAAGGGCTCCTAACCATAGTCCCAATTTGGGAATGACATAAAGTCAGGTACACAAGATCACTTAGCCTGGTACCAAATTCCCATGTCAGCAAACACGGTTTCCAGCGATGAGCCCTTACACTCAAACGCCTTCTTCGGGCATCCACTTATCTCATATAAAATCAATGCATTCAACTCCATTTAATTCAACCACATATCTTATTCTATAGGGTATCATCATACCCGACTTGCAAGCCATCAATATCACATCATTACTTCATGCAACCATTATATTCATCATATTTCAACATAATAACTCTCTCCTTGCAAGTCAAAAATCATATCCACTTTCAAAATAGTTCATGTCATGCTTGTCAAGATGATTTCTAACAATTCACATCATATGAAAATTCAAAACAATTTCATATCAAGAGAGAGGTTTCATATAATTCATGCTCTCAAGTTAACATCTTTGAATCACAAGCATATGCATATATAATATATCAAATCACTTCAAAAATAGGCCTAAAGACCAAATCAATATCATAAAGATGCTTAAAACATGTTTATATTCATAATTTCAAAACCCCAATTTTTAAAACATGAATTTTTTAAAGCCCTTGAGATTTTGAGATAACCCACGTACCTCTATATACGAAAATAATAGGTTCTTCTTGAAGCTTACGATCTGGGGATTCCAAATCTCCAGTTTGTTTCGAATTCCCATGGTTGAATCTTGAGTTACTAGAGATAATTGGATTGGAATTATAGGGAGGAAACCCTAATTCTTGCAATGGAAAAGATAAAAAATGAGATTTTTCTCTTTACTAGGACATATATAGAGGGTAGGAATGGGTAGAAAAGTCCAATATACCCTTGAGTGAAATTCTGAAACTGGAGCCCCATTTTTAGCCCCAGCGCAACGTGGAGCTTAGAAAAATGCCAATTATTGAGACCTAGAAGTTTGGCGCGAATTAGGACTATCACGGAGGCTTGCTAGAAATTGACGAGTACCATTTTGGCCTCTGGCACGATGCGCCATGCACTGAAATGGCATTCATCTTACAGGTGAAACTTAAAATAGCCATAACTCCTTACCCGGTCATCGGATTTTGACAAATCTTATATCGTTGGAAATCTTATTCAATTATCTACAATTTGGTATATAGTAGGACACCCAGTTCATCATATATAATAAGTTATGGTTAATTGAAGTTGATCCAAGTTTCAATGCTTACTCAAACTCGAACGATTGGAAATCTTTCAACTCGTCCTTGAGTTAGGGGACTTCTATGATCTTAATTCATGTTCAAATAGATTTCCACACTACATAATTGATAAAAACACTAAATTTGCATTGGATTTATGGCTTTTGTAATCTTTATGAGAAGAAATGACGGTTTACGTTCTAGCCCAAAAATGAGGGGTGTTTCATTATGGGTGATCCTAGTGTCAATTAAGACCTGCAATGGCCTCTTATCATGATAGCCAGTTACCATAATAGTTTGATAACCATTGATACCTATGAAAGCCTGTAATGAAATAGTCATAAGTTCATCAACATCTAGGGTACACTAAATACCTTCTTCCAACACCTCATCACCTTCCCATTCCAAGGTTACATTCGCATCTACTAACTCCACCATGAACAATTTCTTATTGGCTCTACAATTGTGGCCAACAACATACTTGTCATCACAAAAGAAACAAAAGCCTTTAGCCCTTTTAGCATCCATTTCTGCAGTAGTCAATCTTCTGAGTTTATTTGGTTTGGATATAGCAGGCTAAGGCTAATAGGTATTTTTTTTATGGTGATTGGTTTTAAAAGAAGGTGGATTGGGTAGAATGACAGTACCCCCTTTTTGTATTGCCTTTAATCCCTAAGAACTAGCTTGTGCTTCAAATACCTCTTCCTGTAACCTAGAAATTTTATAGACTTGTAATAATGTTCTTGGTGCTTGAATCTTAACTGCCCTATTCAACTCAGGTTTCAACCCACCTAGATAACAACTTATAGCATTCTCATTTAAAAGATTAATTGCAGTCAACAATCTATCAAATTCAGCCTTTTAAGCCTTAACACTACCTGTTTGCCTGAGGTTTTTCAATGCTTCTATTGGATCCTCAAATCCATCCCTAAACCTCTCATTCAAGGCTAAAACATACTCAGTCCATGAGATATCATTAGAGGAGGGTTGAGAATTCATATATGCTCTATGCCAAGCAATAGCATCACCATCTAAATGAATTGAGGCTACTTTAACCCTTTGTGCAAAGGGAATTTCTTCCATAGAAAAAACTTGATCAACTTTGTACAACCAAGTACGCAATTCACAACCAGAAAAACGAGGGAATTCCATCTTAGAATATCGAGTAAAGAATTGTCCATTACCTCCAATTGCATTGCCAGTTTCATGGAATTCCTTATTCCTTCCTGCAGGCTGCATACCTACTGGGCAACTTCAGATAGTTGAAGATTCAGCTCTTCCTTGATCCTTATATTTTTCCTTCGATATCATAGATACAAGGATTTCCTTGATCCCTAAAAGCTCCTTATCAGCTTGGATGTTTCTCTCATAAATGCTCAACATTCCCTCCATTAACTTCTGCAATTGATCCTGGATCATAGAAAGCTTGCCTTCCATTTCTACATTCGATTTATCTGGGTTTTTATTGTGAACTACCATGATTGATTGAGCCGAGAATCAGTGGCTTTGATTCCAATTGGTACAATAGCAAGTAATTGAAGTGGAACTTGTTAATTTAGGAGTAAAATACTCAAAGAAGATGAAGCTAAAATCAGGGCATTAGCCGAGAAAAATCAGAGAAGAAGAATTTAGGGAGAAATTGAATGAATTGTATTATCTGAATGAATGTTACAAATGAATACATCAACTGTTTATAGTGCTCACTTAGCTAAGATCAGTTACACTTAACAGCTTAACAACTAACTATCTAACAACTAGGTAACTAACTTTGTGAACAGAACAGTAGTAATTGGTTTTCAATTTCTCTGCACTGCTGCAACTGCTTCTTGTTACTCTATCACTCTTTTCTTCTCATCATTGTATCAGATAGATTGGAAGAATCACGTAGTATTTATGTCTCTGTTGGAATTTGAACCTGAGGACCTTAGTTTTGGTTCTCAATTCACTTCATTACGTATTGCTTATTGAATCACTTTTGTCCTTGTTAGTTTTTTGGTGTACAAATTTTCTTCTTGTTGTCCCCCCCCCCCCCCCCCCCCCCCCCCCCCCCCCAAAACCCAACCCAAAGGTAATTGCTAACTAGTTGAGCTAGAATTTTTATTGGGTTTTGTTTTATGCTATAAAGATTCTACCTTTGATGTATAATAGCTCTAGTGTTGCTTAATTGAATCACTTTGTTCTTCGAGCCCCCTCCCCCCGCCCGCGCACACACACACAATTGTGGTTCCTTAATTATGGGCTTTTATTAGATACTAATCTTTGTTATTTTCTTTTGGATACTGAAATTCTTTCATGCGCTGCTAATTTTCATTTCAAGGACTCAACATTTGAATTCGAGAGGAAATGCAATAGGCCGGAGAGATATGACAGGAACGTAACTGAGAACACTTTGAAGGCCATCAAGAAAATTGATAAAATCAGAGTCGATAGGGAGGAGAAACATTTTGCAAAGAGGTTCCTTAGACCGTGCTTCACTAATTTCCATTACTTTTTATTCATCATGTGCCTTTTCTTGCTATTAACATTACTTGGCAAACCTTACAGGATGAAAGGAATGAAAGCCAAGGAGCAGAGAGAAGCAGCGAAGGATCTCGAGCAGAGCATTCACTAGGTTCCTGCTGCACTCGACAAAGAGCTATCACTACTGCCTGCCAAGGTCCCGGTTCCACAAATGCAGTCGGAGGAAAATCACATGGAGGAATGATTATTTTGCTTCCTATACACTTATGTTCTCAAACTAAAACACAAATCATTTCATGCTTATATTTACAGAATGTGTAATGTTTTTCTTTCCCCAACTTCCTGAATTTGTATGGTTTGGCAACTCAGTCTAGTGAGTATTGAAATACTCTTACTATATTGATCAAAAAGTAGAAATTTTGAACTTCCCATATGAGGATTTGGATGAGTAACTAGAGCCAGACAATAAGTCTTTCACAAGGTTCCTAGTTCAGATTTTTTCCTCCCAAGGGTCTAACCGAAACAGTCTCTTTACCTCTGAGGTAGGGGTATGGTCTGTGTGCACTCTACCCTTCCAAACGGGCATGTTGTTGTAAGGTTCCTTGTCTGTCTTGACCATGAAATTATTGTGTTATAGTATTCTGTATATACAGGCTTCAATTTAATATGGATGAACGAGCATCTCTCAAAAAGTAATCTTTACAATCTTTTAAAATGACATAGAATGAAAGATGTCATGAGTAAATAAAGCTATATATCAGCTATTAAATATAACGAAAGAAGAATTTAGAATCATAAGAGAATTTAGAATTTAAAATTAATCGAATCCAACAGGCCCTCAAGTTTAATATAATAATCATAGTAATTGCGTTCACAATAAACTATCTTCTAGAAATTACAAATAGAGATACCAGTCTTAGGCAAAAGCTGTTGGGTTCATGTGAACCCATGAGTTATAGTGTAGAACCACCTCTGCTTGTTACCTCCCATCACGAGTATAGGTATCAGGCGATGTTCGAGCTAACACTGGATGCACTTTGGACTTATCGTTGAGTACTTAATTATTACCTTCCTAGTTTTGGATTCATAGACAACACTTAGCTTCTGTCGTCACTCGATTGAATCTTCAGAACCGCTTCCATCTTCTTCCGGCGAGTAGAGATTACAAAAGAACAGACAATACAATATTTAGTTGAAAGATAAACATTTGGGGGCAGGTAAAAGGAAGCTACTTCAAGTGACGAACATAAATGAGTATCTGAATATTACTATTACTATTACTATTAAGATGGAAAAAGAGCAATAGAGTTAATTAGTTAGACAGGTAGCGCCATAAGACAAACCTTAGAATTGAACCTCTGATGTATCCATTCATTTAGATCATCTACATTCACCTCATCATCATCGTTCACAATTTCGAGACTTGGTGTACTCACAAATCCCTGATGGGCAAACATCTTCATTTCAGGGTATTTACGAATTTCCACTTCTCTGAGGAATGGAATTTCAAGAGCACGCTTCTTCAGAAAGAAATGCCCCAGCTTTGATAGCTTATAGAGTATCAGCTTATCCAACACGGGAAATAAGGGCTGATTAGTCATTATTTCTTCTCCTTGTTGCTCTTCTTCTGTGATCACTTCTTCCATTAATGGACAATTTTCTATCTTTAGTTTCCGAACTATACCTAGTAGTTAAAACACCCCTATGCTTGACTAAATGACTAAATAAAGCAATCAAACAACGGTTCTGTTAATGCATGATACAAATATGTGTAGCATTTAGTTATAAAGTGGCACAAGACCAACCTTAGAATTGAACATCGCTTTATTGAGATCAACAACTTTCAGCTCATCATCATTGTTCACACTTTCGAAACTCAGTGTACTCACAGTTCCCTGTTGGATAAATGTCTTCATTTTAGGGCATTCACGAATATCCACTTCTTTAAGAGATGGAAATTCATGAGCACGCTTGGTCAGAATGAAATGCCCCAGCTTCGGTAGATCGTTGAGGTACAAGTTTTCCAATCGGGGAAATAAGGACTCATTAGTCATGATTTCTTCTCCTTGTTGTTCCTCTTCTGTAATCACTTCTCCCATTGATTGGCAGGATATTATCCATAGTTTTCGAAGATTCAGAAAACTTCTGGCCATTGATGGAGACATCAAGTTTCTCAATTTTCCACAGCTACTCACTTCAATTTTTCAAGTTTGTTGAAGTAGGCAGTTGGAAGTTGGTGAGAGCACAGAACAGTTATGCTGTTTGCTGCACAGATAGATAGCACTTCCAGGTTGAGACAAGAAACCTGCAAACATTGACAAGGTATCAACTCCATTTCTAATGTCTTGCAAATAATTACTAATAAAATTCTTATTTCTAGTGTGTCTTTTAATGTTATTTTATCACAATAAGTTAAATCATTTTTAGACTAAATCATTAGATATCAATAAAATGTAAATATATGAATTTATAATATATAAATTGGTTGAAAAAACCGGGATAGTTGATTTGGTTTGATTTTGATAAAAAGTGAATCAAAACGTCTGATGTACACACAATCTCTCTAACCGTGCATTTAAAATAGAGGTATATTTTGTAAGAAATTCCCAATGACTACTCTATTATACTTCAAAAGAATTTCAAATTATAAGTTAGAAAATATTTTATTAATTACAATTAAAAAAAAAACATAATTTATTAACCAAAAAATCAAGTTTTCGATTGGATTACGATTGTCACTTTCGTCAATCCAAAAATGAAAAAACTGCACCGATATTAAACAACCAAATAGAACAAACCGAATGTCCACCACTACTCCCCCCCCAATCCCACCCCATCCCCCAACCCCCCAAAAAAAGTATATATATAATTTTTAAAAGAAAATTGAAAGTTTTTTCCTTACATCACTCCTACCACCTATTTGACACACACACCTACCAACCACCCTCCTAAAAAAAGATTAATTTTTAATTTATTTTAAAAAAAAAATAAAACATTTTTCTAACCACATCCTTCTTACCTTATTTGTTCTCATTGTTTTATGTTAAATACATACTAATACTTTTAGAGAATATATTCCTACTTGTATAATGAACGCAAGAATATAAGTAAGAAACAACTTATTTTCCTAAAAAATATTTTCCTCCTCCATATCGAACACTCCTTAAAATAAGTATTTTTCAAGGTCAAAAAGTATTTTCTACTATTTAGCTAATCACTAAAACCAATTATTTGGGGATTTCGTTGTACCATTAGTGCCATAGTTTTTAAATTTGGGGAGTCCATTGTACCATTATTCCATCCACCATTTCCATGACCCCCAATATGTGTACAAACCAACAATTTGATGTATAATAGTTCAATGGTAATCATGAGAAATATTCAAACAATTATATCCAAAGCCCTCAACCCATAGTTCAAAACCCAACACCCAAACCATGAAAAATAAACCAATTTTCATGTCATAAAAAAATACAAGTATTGGGAAAAAGGTACATGTCCTTATTATCAAGAAATTTGAAGAAGATAGCACCCTTGGAACATTGATTACCATTTTCCTTGAAATCCTAGCATTTACTTAAATGGGAAATTTGAGAGAGAATTGGAGAGTGTTTAATATGCAAAAGTATTGGAAATAACCCTCCTTAATGTTTTATGGATGTGGGGTCTAAGTGGTAAAAGGAGAAAATTACCAAGATACCCCCAATTAAAAGACTGGAAAATATCGCTCCATCGCTACGGGTGACCTCACGACTCGTTAGTCCAGTCATAGTCTAGACAGTGTCCAAGGACATCCCACACTGGTCTGATTACGTGTCACACCTTATGACTCATATCTAGTCCTTACGATTCATACCCTTCATTAGTCCTTACGATTCATTTTCTTATCACTGTTTAAATAGCTTCTGCATTATTATTATTAATAATTTGTGCTCATGAGGTTATGCGACGGGGTTGGTCTCTGATTCATGATAGGCTTGAGATACTCGTCACGGTCAAAGCCTGATTCGGGTCGTGACACATTTGGAGTTTGACAGAACACTTGAGACTTTCTCTACTCATTCCCAAGTAGATAGAACCCTTCCTAAGGATGAAAACTCATGGACCAAGGAAGTAAATATGGTTATCATGTCTTTAGCGACTCATTTTTCTTCATAATCAAGGCCTCATATTCAGTGAAGAGTAAGATAATTCTAATTTTTCTTACTTGACTTTTGTCTTCATGTGCATTCACCAAAGCATCCTAAATTTGTTTAAAAGTGGTATAGTTTGATACTCTATTGTACTCAGTTTGACCTAGACCACAATAAGAATACTTTTAGCCTTTGTATTCTTTTTTAGTCCAACGAGATCTTTAGGGGCGAATTCACTTCTTACCTTTTTTACCTATTCTCCATCAACTGTCTTCATGGGAATTGTTGGTCCACCAGTGCTTCTGGACCATAGTTCATAGTCTTTATCTTGAAGAAACATTTCTATTTTTGCCTTCTATCGGATGAAATGAGACCCATCAAAGAGTGGTGGTCGAGTTGTTGACTGACCTTCACCATATCCAATAGGCAGGGTAGAGTTCACCATGATCTTATTTTAGGTGTCAACCTTTACAAGATAACCTGACTCTAATACCAATTGATAGTCTACACGACGTATAAGTTTACTTCTAATTACTTAAGAGTTGCCTAAGAATGAAATAAGTTGTCTAACACGTTACATTGAAGCAGTAACAGTATAAGTAAAGAAGACATATTTTTTCACGCGGAAAACATCCGACTCAAAAGGTTTAAAAAACACACGACCTGTACCTTTACAGGATTTCATCCCAAACTTCACTAAAACAGCTTGAGCCTTAGCAACAAAAATTACAAGACTTGTAACTTGAAAATTATAAACTCTAACTCCTAATTAATGTTCAATTCACAAACCTCTCAAGTTATACAATAATCTAACTTAGTTAATTAATTGAAACTAGAATTACATTAATATTGCAACTCATTAATCAACTCCTAATACATGAAGACTAAGATCTCTTTTATTAAAGCTTTCACATTTTATAACCCTTTTAAATTTCTACTTAAATATATAATAGTTCATTGTTATTGCAGTAATGATGTGACGTACGATAACCGTGTGTAAGCCAATAATTGACAGTGTTGACACATTCAAAATAACAAACTTACCAGGAAATTCTAATTTCACTAAAACGTGTTTCAAAAAAATTCACTCCACTAAGGTCTTTCAATTCAATCTTAATCATGCAACTGTGTGATAACATGTTTTCTAGTGTAAGCTTTAAGATCATGATGATCTAGTGAGGGTTTGAATTAGCTTTTTTTTTTTTTTTTTTAAGCGATTTATAAGCCAAAAGTTAAAAACTAATAGTCAAAAGCAATAGCAATAACTTTTAAATTTAACTTTTGATTATTTTTTTAAGTCTAAAATAAAATATTTAAAAAAACTTTATGTGTTTGTCAAATACCTCCAAAAATTAAAAAGTACTCCCTCCGTTTCGAAATAAATGAATTATTGGGGTATTTATTGGTGTTTCAAATTAAGTGAATCATTGAATGTTTTTTCAAATTTACCCTTATGATTTGACAACTAAATAACTTTTGAAAAGGTATTACCAAGATCAACTTTTTCTTTTTTTGGGGATAAAAATAGAAAGTTATGTTAAATTTATGTCTTTAATGCTTTTTTCTAAATCTATATGCCAAAATCAAACAATTCATTTATTATGAAACGAAGAAAGTACTTAAAAATTAAAAACAACTAAAAAAAAATCAATTCAAACACTCTTCTAAGGCGCTGTGAACCATACTGATTCCATAATGGCGTATAGGCTAGCTAGAGTGGTAAATAAGACTGATATTTCAGTTGAAATTTTTGGACCGATTAAAATATTAGAGAATTTTATTCGGTATTCTGGCTGAATTTCCCATTGTTAAAAAGGAATAGAAGTTAGAACGGTTATGGAAATTGTTACAGAGCATTTGCTTCTCGTCCCTCTATTGTATCCCGGATGTACATGGAAGCAAGGGGTATTTGAACCGCTTTGTCGGAAAATTATACTATTTTTACATGGTGAAAAAAAAAAAATTTATGTATAAATAATAGAGGCTGAACCCCTTTGACTAGTCCGTATATGTACTACTGAACCCCCTTACTGAAATTCCTGGATCCGCCCCTGACTGTATCTAGTTCTTCCTGCTATGTTCCTTCTTAGCAATTTCTCTTTCAGTTCGTAAATTCCCTATAATTACTACTCTCTTGTTCCATTTTAGTTAGCTTTTTTATTAGAAATAAATGTTTCATATTAGATAATTACTTATTAAATTATGATAGATTTGATTAATTTTTTGCTCATTTTACTCTACAATTAATGGTATATATTAAATATGAATAATTATAATTTCAATTTACATTTCTATGCCCATGATATCATCAATAAGCATAAAGAGTAAAATAATAAAATTTATTATTTAATTATAATTTTTTATTCACTATATAAAATGAAATTTGTCTAACTAAAATGGGAAGGAAGCAGTACAAGTTAGTGAAACGCCTTTCTTCTATCGGTTATTTTGAGTGGTCTCATTATTAAGTTTGTTTTAGGAAATGTTACATGCAACACAACCTCCGTTAAGTTGTATATTATGTACGATATATCAATTAAATATTTAGCGATAAATAATTCCTAAAATATATCATTTTTTCGTTACTAATCTATGCATTATAATTTTTATATTATTAATTTCTACGTTGCTAATTTCTTAATTATTTGTTATGGTAATACGCATGCTAATATAAAACACTAGACATTTAAGGGGTTGTTTGGTAGAGTGTATAGGGACAATGCTGAATAAGGTGTATTAGTAATACTGTTATTAGTTATGGTGACATTATTTTCTATATACAGTTTAGTTTGATGTATTAGAAATAACATCTTGGGACATAATTTTTATATAATAATGTTTGTTTATAGAAATACCCTTTAGCTTTGTTCACTTTTTTTTCAACAATGTTTTTTAACCTTTAAAACTTCACTGTATATTTAAAAACAAATGTTCATCCATTAACAGATGTTTTCAAATCAAATTATAATTGCTACAACTGTGATAGTAAACATCTTTGATCATAAACAATTATTCTTCTTTTTTTGATCGTGTAATCTAATTCATATGAGACGTCAAAATTTTAGAACGACTAAAGATTGAATCAATATGCTGAAAAATTTGCTAAATTTTGATTTCTTTATCAAATGTCATATGTTGCATTGAAGCAACTTTTACGACGAAAAATCTTAAACTTTTGTTGGTTTGGTCAGTTGTTTGGCTATGAATGCAGCACACATCTAGCTCAAAGGAACAGAAAAATCTAAATAACTTGTTTAATTGTTGTAGAACTATGAAAGGGAATGGGAAAATATAATATAGTGGGAAAAGGGAATGAGAAATGTTTTGGGAGTGATTTGAGGGGTAATAATGTCAATAATCAAGTTAATGCATGTATTAAAATTTTTTGTATTAGCAATACATTGAAAATGAGTGATATTAACAATACACACCTCAATATACAATAGAGTGCATAGACTAAAAAACGTACCAAACAAGATACTAACAATACATATTAATTAATGCATACATTAATTTTTTTAATACATCGTACCAAACGACCCCTTAATTTAGTTTGACTTGGAGGTTAAAGTTGTTGAAAAGGTGCATATTATTTAACAAATAGAAACACAAAAGGAAAAAATTTAATTGATGTTGTCAAAAAGGTTCAACAAAAAATAGAAATAAATTCACTAGTATTTATTTTTTCCTTAATAATATGTGAAATAATTTTCGATATAACAGTCAATATAAAAAGTGTATAAGTGGATTGATTCATTAGATTTCAGTTAAAATAGAATCTTGTCATTCATTGATTATTAACGACATTTTGAATAACGACGTTAACAGATAATAAATAAACACAATTAGTTTGAACATTTCGATATAAATACTGTGTTAATATGATATTCTGAACCGGATACTTTATATGTCTAATTATTGATTTATACTCGCCCAATTTTAAATTGAATGACATATTTTGATTTGACACGACATTTAAAAATAAAAAAAGACTTAAATTTTGTGATATCAAATTAACAATACGTAAAATGTATAAAAATATTCTTTATTCTTATGTTATTAAATATATCATTTGAAAAGTAAAATTTAAAAAGTTATTAAGAAAAAGGAAAAATCACTCCTTTTAAAAATATTAAAAAAATAAATCAAAACGAATTAAAATTAAAAAAAAAATATTTATCATTTAATAAATAATAAATCGAATCAATAACGCATAAAATTAAATCAACTCATAAAATATTATGGCTGCTAGTACTTGTGATTTTTCTTATTTGGATATTATAAGATAAAAAAGGAAAAAGAATGGAACCTTCCTCCATGCAACCCAACTTCCAAAAGCCGTCAATGGAAGCCAGTCAATAGTGACCCATAATTTTTTCAAACCTTTTGTCCAGTCAACCTACTTTTTCTTCTTTTTCTAAGCCACTCAAAATTGAACTTTCCACCACAAAACATCATCCTTTCATTTATCTACTCCCACCATTCCTAAATACTTATATCTTTATTAAAAATATTAATAATGAATAGGGCATTTTGTTATATATAATACAACTTTGATTGAAGATCACAAGAGTCAAAAAAAATTTTTATTTTTTTAAATTTTGTATCAAGTTTTTTTTTTTAAACGGAGGGAGGGAGTATATAACTATATTATATGTTCTTCTAATCCTCTTCCATTTACTAAGCCTGTTTTCCATAGTAATAATGTCTTGTGCCATTGTTGAAAAAACACTTTATCTAATTCAATCAAATGATCCAATTTTGAAATTGCAAGGTGCTAAGGATATTCGCTGGCTGACAAAGAGTTCTCTGCGTTACCGACGTCATTTTAACGAAGCTGTAAAACCGCTTGTTGATATGCTAAGTAATTCGGAGTCGTTTGAATTCATTGAAGCTGCTTTCCTTGCTTTGCTCAATCTCTCTGTTAAAGATGAAGGGTACTTCTAACTTGTTAGTTGTCAAAATATAATTAACCACCATGTACAGCCTGTAGAGGTTTAGTAGGTAGTTGTGTGTGGTCTAGTTCTACTATGTAATAGGCTAACATGTTTCTCCTTGTATTATACCAGTAGCATTAGTACTAGCCTTGAAATCTGTTATTGTTTGTTGTTTATTTGCTTAAGTTACTCCTTAGTTATCACATTATTTTTTTGTTGTTACTGTCATGTTTCTGATTGCAATGTGATTTCTCTATTATATGTTGTGTTTGCTTTACCTTCATATTTTATTTTTGTAAAATTTTAGCTGCTTTGATTTATGTTAGGGGCTTTGGAAATAGTCTCTCTACCTAAAATGAGGTAGGGATAAAGTTTCCGAACAATCTACTTTTCTCAGGCTCCAACTATGGAGTTATACTAGGTATGTTATTGCTATTGTAGTCTATTAGAGGCGAAATAAGAATTTGAAATTTATGGATTTGGGATGTTACTTGTGCTACTATTGAAGTTTCCTGAAGGTGCTAATATTTTTTTCTTGGGTCAGTTGGGTGCTATTGTTACCTTGTGTTAAAGTTGTTTCCCTTAATTTCCATTTTGGATCCACTAAGTTGTACACGCTGATGATGTAGTTAAGCTATAAATTTTAGAACCCAGTATCTTTGTATGCTCTAGTAACATATTGAATTGTGTGACCAACTCATTATAGCTTGCTATTGAAAGGTGCACACGCTTATTTTTTTTTAATTTATGTCTTCAACAGAAACAAGAAAAGTATCATAGATGCTGGTGCCTTGGAACCCATCATAGGCTTTCTTCAATCAGAGAATGCAAGTCTAAAGGAGCATGCAACTGCTTCATTACTCACATTATCAGCATCTTCTGTCACGAAACAGATCCTTACTTCTTTTGGTGTCATCCCTCTACTAGTGGATATTCTAAGACGCGGGAGCCCACGAGCCATGGTTGATTCTATAATTACTCTATACAATCTTTCAACTTCTCAAGGCAATTTAACATTGATCCTTCAATCAGACCCAATTCCTTGTATAGTTGCTCTGCTTAAATCTTGTAAGAAGTCGTCAAAAACTGCCAGAAAATGTACTGCTCTCCTAGAATCTTTAATGTCCTATGAGGAGTGTAGGCAAGCGTTGACATCTGAAGAAGGGGGGATACTTGCAATAGTGGAAGTCCTTGAAATCGGATCCTTACAAAGCCGAGAACATGCAGTAGGAGCTTTATTGAAAATGTGTCAAAGTGATCGATGTAAATACCGGTTACTAATTCTCAGAGAAGGTGCAATTCCTGGACTTCTTGAGCTGACTGTTAAAGGGACAGCAAAGTCCAAAGAAAAATCACAAACACTTTTAAGATTGCTGAGAGATACTACTCCTTCTGAAAGGTCTCAACTTCAACCCGATACATTGGAGAACATTGTTTCCAATCTTATATCTCAGATAGATGGCAGCAAGGAGCAAACTGGAAAAGCGCGTGGTTTGCTTGCTGAAGTGATACAAGTTAGTATGGATCAAAGATTGAGACTTTTACCCCAAAGGCCAATGGGATATATGTACTCCGATTGATTGATCTGTATATAACAATTGTCCCTTTGTTTTTCTTTTTCCAATATCCTCTTCTTTTTTTTCATCCTGTTACCTTGCTACTGAGTTGACATCAATTTTTTGTGCTCGGGAAATTAGTTATATTAGACAATGCCACGAACTCGGAACCAAAATAAGCCACAAAATAAATAAAAATGTGATTAAAATAGGTCACCTATTTAATAAGTTATCAAAATAGGCTAAATGTAATAAATTATTATTAGTTATTTTTTAAGAAGGATAATTTTGTAACTTTAACAAAGTCAATACTTATTTCTTAAATATCGTGTCTAATCAAATGACGACACATAATTTGAGACAGAGGAAGTACAACTTAGACCTACCCCTATCACATCACCTTTACTTTCCTCACTTTTTAAATGTAACTCCACCCAACCCACGTAGAACCCTCCCACCCAACCCTACAAACACACAAAAAAAAAACATATATGTTAAACAAATCATTATATTTGATATAATTTGATCTACTTACAAATATATTGCCAAACTAAGTTAAAAATATAAAAGTTAATTGAGAGAATAATCTTCCACAAATAATACTATTCAATGACTAAATTATGATAGTCATTTAGTACTATGTAATTGATGGAAGAAGATCTTTAATTTATGGCCTTAATTTATAGATATCTAAAAAAACTTTTATTAAAGAAACGAAATAGTCAATTAAAAAATGAAACAATATAAATACAATCTCAAAATTTGTATTACCTTAATAAATTTGAAATTATTTTATTTTATTTTTAAATTTAAATAATCACTCTACCATTTAATATTTAATAATAATGATCAGTAGAAAAGTTGGTTTTGTACAAGTACTAGGTAGAAGTGTATAATAATTTTACTAGAAAATTAAAGGGGGTTATACGTGGGGTGGGAGGGTTCTATGTGGGGTGGGTGGGGTTATATTTAAAAAGTGGGGAAAGTAAAGGTGATGTGACAGGGGTAGGTGTAAAACGTAATAATTTATTACAAACTACACGATTTGATATAAAAATTGATATGACAACACACTGCTTTTTTATTTCTTGTGGAAAACGTAATAATTTATTACGTTTTACAAATTGTGTTTACTATTCATTTTCGTCAATTGACCATTAAGAAAAAAATGAAAAACGTAATAATTTATTACGTTTAACCTATTTTGATGACTTACTAAATAGGTAACTTATTTTGGTCTTTTTTTTTTATTTTGTGGCTTATTTTGGTTCAGAGTTCACAATGTCAGTTCAATTCAGTTATTGGTTTCTTAATGAACTGAGACGGGTTTGAATGGAGTGACATGAACAATAAAAATTCATGTATCCAACTCTAACCTGTTTGGGATTGAGGCGTTGTTATTATCAGACAATGCCAGTCCAGACCTTTCTAGGAGCCAGGCAGTTTGCTAATATAAATTTTTTGGAGAATTCTTAGAATTCTTGTTTTTGAAGCTGATCTTTGTATATTTGTACACAAACTTAGAAGATTATAAAACTATTTAATGCTCCAATTCTCAACATGATACATTTGGCATATTATAAAGAACCCTTTATTTGTCTCAAGTACAACTTATTTTCCCCTTGCAATCATGTTATTGTGTTTAGGGGTGCATCGGTCGGTTCGATTCGGTTTTATGTGTTATTAGTTCGGTTTATCAGTTTTTAAATATGTAAAACCAATAACCAATCAATAAGGTATTTTCTTATCGGTTTTTGGTGCTTAACGATTCGATTTTAGGTTTAACCAATAAGAAAATACTCATAAAACAAATACATTAACAACTAAAATAAAAAAATAAAATCTTAGTTGCTACCAAAATTATACGCAATGTGTTTTAGTTTATAAGAATCTTCAAACTTGAACTAAATATTAGTTCAAAAAAAAAACTGAATCCTAATTATTGAAAGCTACTAAATGCTTCAAGCTTTCCAATACGACAATACTCGAGCTTCGTATTGTCCCTTTGTTACACTGAATAGGTTAATACTTAGTGAATCTCTTAATTGTGAATAAGTAGTGTGTGTGTATATATATATATATTAGTAATATAAATATTTATATATATAACACAAATAGGAGTAAAACAATAACTTAGTGTATCCTTATTGGGTTATCAGTTTAACCGATAACCCAATAAACTAAAACCAAAACCGAACCGTTTACCCAATAAAATTTTTGATAAAACCAATAAAAAAATCGTTAATCCAATAACCCAATACCAATAATTTAATAATATTTTTATCGGTTCAATTTTCATACCCCTAATTGTGTTGAGATTAATTTGCACTCAACGAATTAGATCACTCAGGAGTCAAAAAATAATGCATCTCCAATAATTGAACCTTAAATGCTGGGGTGCATTTTAATGCCCTAGACAGCTGAGCTAACCTATTGTATGTTGTTTAGGGGATTTAAAAAGTTTATGTATGTACATAAACACAGAAATATACCTATATATGTATGTAGTGTAATTTTGCCGAGGGGTTCGGGTGAATACCCTGACGCCCCCTAGATCCACCCTAATTACAAGTACTTTAGAATTTTAGTTTTTGAAGTTGGTTTTGGTATATTTGTTACACAAACTTTGAATTTCTAGTTCTATTACATAGAAGAGAAGGTTTCGACATGCTTGCTCCGTGATTTTACTATATCACCCTTAATTAATTATTATAAATTATTTATATATTAAAAAATTAATAATATATAATTTAAAAAGTAAAATAAATATTTACGATATGTCTGCTTCAGTTACTTGGGGTTTTGAGTCACAGGTGACAAAAGAGTTTTAAAATGAGTGTATGTGACACAAGTCTTAATTATTAGTTAAAGATGACAATTACTTTATTATGAATTAAGAAAGTTGGGAAAGTTTGAAAATAATCCACAAGTTTTTAAATTTACACTTTGATCCCAATGTTTACCTAAAATAACGAAAAATGGAGGGAAAAAAGGCGTCTTTTTCTCTCTTCTCATCCATTGTTGTTTTCTCTCTGTTAGCGATTTTTGTTGTTCATTATTTCTGCTATTTTATTCATCATATTCTGCTTCATTATCATCATCTTCTACTTCATTATCATCTTCATCTTCTTCTTGTCGACCATTTATTGTTGTTGTTGTTGTTGGTATAGCGCTACTGCTGCTATTTGACCAATTTCTTAGGTCAAATTTTGATTACTACATCACTTTCCACTTTGGCATTACTTCATAGGTGACTTTGGTAAGTAAAATTATGATTTTTATTCATATTTGTCATCTGGGTACACTTCTGTTTTTCCAACAATTGATAGAACTCCGATAATGAATCCAACATAAGTGCCCACAATTTAAACAGATCAATCATCTGGTGCATCAGATGAGTAATCTGTTGCATCAGAAGTTTTATCTGTTGCATTAGACTATTTATCTGTTGCATCAGAAGATTTATCTGTTGCACCAGACGTATTATCTGTTGCATCAGGATTTTATCTATTGCACTAGACTAATTATCTGTTGCAACGAATGATTAATCTGTTTGGAACAACACAAATCATCCCCTGCCACAAACCCAACAAATAACCGATATGTTTCAACTCTTGCTATTGCTACTGGATTCAAAATTATTCCTTACGTCCAATTACCCATCTTAAATTTCCTAATTCGATTCTCATTTTACTTGTCTTTTTCATTAATCAAGAAAAGATTTTTAAAAAATCATGTTTTACCCTTTGCATTAATCATTTTTTCTTCAAATTAAAATGGAAACATCATTTAATAGGGGGACTATACGCCGACCGACGTTAAAAGCTTTTTTCTCTTATGAAATTTCGATTGAATAGCAAACAATGGTTATTTCAAACACGTCTAATGTCCCACCAACTGAACAGTGGTTATGGTAAACTAGACATGTTATTAATTATTTACTTAATCAATGTGGCATCTCAATTTGGGACGGATAATTTGAGATAGCGGAGTACTAATTAAAACGTTAGATCCAAGAAACAAACTAGTCATCTGTTGAAACAGACTATTTATCTGTTGCATCAGACTTCTTATCTGTTGCAACATGAGTAATCTGTTTTGAACAACACATCATCCTCTGCCACAAACCCAACAGATAAATCTTGCTATTGCTATTGGATTCTAAATTATTCCTTTTTACATTGAATCGTCAACATGTTTTTTGAGAACATAATAGACAGAATGAAAATTAAATATGGATTAAAACGTCAAAGATCAAACATAATTTTTTTAATTAAATAAAAAACAAATAAAAATACATATAATAGACTAAAAGAAAAATAATAATCTAATTATTATTATTATTATTATCATCATCATCATTGCCAGCAGGCCAATCTTCAACTGGAAGTAGCAAGACCCTCCTCAACCTGCGTATCTCGCGGAACATTCTTACTCTAACTCCTCCCAGCTCCCATTGCAGGTCATGAACTTGATTTCGAAGTTCTTTCACGGCGTCTTGCAGAAAAGCAACGTCCCACACTAGGTCAGTCATAATCTTCTAGAGTGTAATATGAAAGACGAGATGCAATAAATAAATAGAGTGTAGTTGAATGAACGATTGAGTAAGGAGAGACCTATTTATAGAGGATTGAATTTGAATGAGAGGCAAAAAGGCGCGACTATTCACCTCCATTCATTAATTATATTTTTTTATTAAATTAAGAAAATAAATATTGTGATAAGTCATGACTTTTCAAATTATTATTAATTAGTTCTTTCCAAGAACCATTTTTATTGAGTTGTGGCAACAGATTCTATATTTGTTGCATCAGATAACACATCTGCGATAAGAAATATATCATCTATTGCAACAAATATAAAATTTGTTGCATCAGATAACCTATCTGTTGCAACATATAATCTAGCTGTTCACCTCCATTTATTAATTACATTTTTTATTAATGTGAAAAGTAATGACGTAGTTAAATTAAGAAATATTGTGATAAGTCATGACTTTTCAGATTATTATTATTAATTAATTTTTTCCGAGAACCCTTTTTATTGAGTTGTGACAACATATTCTATATCGGTTGTATAAGATAAATCATCTGTGATAATAGATATATCATCTGTTGCAACAATAGTGAACCCGTTGCATCAGATAATATATTTGTTACAACATGTAATCTATTTTTTTTTAAAAAAAAAAACTATCATCATATCATTAATCCAAATTTATTGACTTTTTTATTTTATAAATTAAAAAAATAGCTTTTCAAATTCTTTAATAAAATAATAACCATTTTTATTTTCTGGCAACAGATTGTATATCTGTTGAATATGATAAACCATCAGTTGCAACAGATACACCATCTGTAGCAACAAATAGACGTTCTATATTAATATCTTTTTTGATTTCTTCTAACAGCTGATACATCAGTCGCAACAGATGAAAAATTTTATGCATCAGCAACACTGATGAATGTATGTATTTTTGTTTTAGACAAAAAGTCACGACCTACCTTCACCTTATTTTTCTTAGCAATCATCATATAAGTTAATTAATCCAATATTGTGACTTTTTTTTATTATATAATAAATAATTTTAAAAAACAAACTCAAAAACAAAAATGGTGAGAAGTCACGATCAGTTATTAGAATTAAATAACCATTCTTTTACGGTTATAAATTGAGTTTATTGTTTATTTCCTTAATATTTATTTACGAAATATTTTTCATATTAAATAATCCTAAAATCATGTTTATTCATTTCTTTTCACCCTCTCAATAACAACAACAACCCTTTTTTATTAATAACCGTCTGGTACAACATATGATCGATCTGTCGCATAAGATTAACCTCTGTTGACATAAATTGCTCAATTCCTACCACCAACCATCAACATGTTGAGAACAAGGAATAAACAAAATGATTATTAAATACTAAATAAGAATTAAAAATTCAAAGTCGACCACCAAATGACATAAATTTTTGAATCCCTTGGGTAGATCCGATATACAAAAGGAGGAAAATACATGCGCTAAAATAAAAAATATTACCTAATTATTATTACTACTATTATTATTATTGTCAATTGGATATTTTTCATCCAGCAGCCTTGCTACTCAGTCTTTCTTCGAAGTCAGCCAAATCTCTCTGGAGTTCATCAAACTGCCTTTGAAGTTCACGCAAGGATTCGATATGAATATTTCTTTACGAATATGGATAATCCATATTTGTAAGGAGGGACCTATTTGTAAATTATTGTATCTCGGAAAGAAAAGAAAATTCCTTTAAAATAAATCTAACAGATGGGTAATCTGTTGCAAAGTATATTCTTTCTGTTAGATAACTTACAACATACTGACAATCTTTTGCAACAGATATATATATCTTCTTGATTTCTCCAACAGATACGTCATATGTTGCAACAAGTTGATCATCTGTCGTAATAGATGTCTCCAATTGTTTGACAGTATAAACAGATGTGGCATTTGTTACAACTAGCTAGTCATCTGTTTATTCAATTTAAGTCATAGATGGACTAGGAAGAATAAGGTGCGTGCAGATGGATCCACAATCATATGTGTGGGAGTTAAGTATGTATTACTGATAAGGTCACCAGGAAAACACACACAAAGTACAATATTTTTGTGAATGTAGTTTTTAACCGATTAGGCACTGATCATTCAAACAAGATCCTGCATTGTATCATTAAGTTTGATGGGTTCGAAATTGATATAGCTGGGGACCTCATAAAGATGGTGCATATACCCTATTACGAATTACTGACGGTTGTTGCTCGTATTTATGCGTGTCAAGTTTTGAGAATGGATCGATATTTGTCGTTATTGTAGAGTATCAATAGCGATTGGACTTAATTTTAAGTGTGCATTGGACACTGAGAACACCTTCAAAGCCTCACACTGCATCAAACAAGAACGAAAAAATAATAGAAATTCCTCTGGCCCAAATTTATATGGTTGGGTTGCTCGTTCGGGGTGATGATTATATGCCAGAAGGTGCGGTAGGAGAATACCTTCGAGGGAAAATGGGTGGTTGATGGACGACTATATCATCTGAGAGCTAATTGAAGAAGAGACATAGGGTAGAAAGTAACTTCTAATGAATCTGGCCGATGAAATTATCTTAAAAGATGCGAAATCTGAATCAAGTGCAAATATGAAAGTGTATCCGATAATGTAATTTCATCTGTTGTCTCTCTAAAACAAAAATAATATAGATGGATACTTTACTAGGAAGCTGCGTGGTCAGGATTATCACTTAGATAGAAAATAGGAGAAGACCAATAAAGCAGCCTCACGGGCATCGAGGGTTGAAATGATGTACAACAAGTCTAGAAAACTTACGTCAATAGCAACTGCAGTTAAAATAAGGAATCTAAGGGAAGGCAACAATTTCTGAATTTTAAATTTCATCTCATGCCTTCTTGTTTGTGTTTCCGATCAGGTCCACTGTCGTTGACCTAATCGGAACCACAAACGAGATTAAAAGGAAAATAGAGTATCATTACTTCCTTTGCAAAATAGATTAATTGATTGTGTTTTCTTGCCTTAGCATGCTTTCAACATTCCTTGGAGAAGATCAGATGTTTGCTGTAGTATGTGAATCCCGATAATTTTCAAGCTTGCCTCTAGCTTGCTAATTCTGTATTCAAGCTGGTCGTTGCCGTCTTCAAAGTTGGTAAGGAGTTTCTCATCTCTTGTGAGCTCAATCAGGAACATTACCTTCAAAGTTATGACATTCTAGAAGCCCTTCAGAACACTTTCTTTAGAAGCCTTAAAGGATACATGGAGGGTCGTTGTGTTTGTTTTAGGTCAAAATATGTTGATGCACGTTGAAGATGTAGTCCCAACAGTTGAACAACACACTTTTATCGAGTATTGCTCAATGCATCTTGCTCAACCAATTTGATAAATTACTAAGCAAGGAGTTACGTAGCGTGTGATCTAAACCGACTCTACCAAGCCTATCAAATGTTACGTAACTCTGAGCTCATTACCCTATCAAAAAAATATAATTGAGTTAGTGCACAAATCAAACAAGCTCAATCTGTCAGCCTTTCTACTGATCACTCTTCTACAATATATATGACAAGATATCTGTTATGCAAAAGTCTACACCGTCGCCAGACATGCTTGCCAGGGAGAATTTTTTCATACCCGATCGATTTTCAAAAAAAATCACACTCAGAATCCTGGCCCACCCTTAAAACCTTGGGCTATAGCACACCGAATTATCCTAAAAATGGCCTGTTTGTGCCGTTTCGCCCGTTTGACCACCCAAACCACCCAAAAAACCACAATGACCCACACTAGGCTGCTCTCCAGCATGGCAGGGGCAGCCCGATAAATTTTTGACCAGAATCATACCTTGAACCTGGGCCCACCATGAAAACCGTGGGCTATAGAACACTAAATTGACCCGAAAATGTCCCGTTCACGCTGTTTTGCTCGTTTCACCAACCAAACCATCCAAAAAACCACAATGGCTGACTTAGGCTTCTTCCCAGCCTACCTGGGGTAATCTGGTCAATTATTGGCTAAAATCATGCCCGGACACTGAGCCCACCCCAATAACCGTGGGCTATAGCACCCCAAATTGGCAGAAAAATGGCCTGTTCACGTCGTTTTTCCCGTTTGATCATCCAAACCGCCCAAAAAACCACGATGGCCCATATTAGGCTGCTCCCCAGCCTACCTGGGGCAGCCCAGTTAATTTCAGGCTAAAATCATGCCTGGACCCCGAGCCCACCACAAAAACCGTGGGCTATAGCACACTGAATTGGCCTGAAAATGGCCTGTTCGCCCCGTTTCGCCCATTTGACCACCCAAACCGCCCAAAAATCCATAATGGCCTACACTAGGCTGCTCTACAGCCTGCCTGGGGCAGCCCAATCAATTTTTGGACAAAATCATGCTCGGACCCCGAGCCCACCCCAAAAACTGTGGGCTATAGCACACTGAATTGTCCAAAAAATGGTTCGTTCGCACCGTTTGACCATCCAAACCGCACAAAAAACCACCATGACCTACACTAGGATATTTCTTAGGCTGCCTTCGTCTACTCGATTGATTTTGGCCATAATCACGCCCGGACCCCAGGCCCACTCTGAAAATTGTGGGCTATAGCACACTGAATTGACCCAAAAATGACCTATTCGCATCGTTTTGCCCGATTGACCACTAAAACTGCCCAAAGAACCACAATGGCCCACACTAGGCCACTCATTAGTCTGCCTGGGGTAGCCCGATCAATTTTTGAGCAAATTCACGCTCGAACCCTGGGCCCATCATGAAAACGTGTGCTATAGCACATCGAATCAACTCAAAAATAGCCCGTTCACGAAGTTCCACCTGTTTGACCACCCAAATAGCCCAAAATACCACAATGGCCCACACTAGGCCTCTGCGTTGCCTTCCTGGATCTGACCGATCGATTTTTTACTAAAATCACGCCCAAACACCGAGTACACCCTAAAAATTGTGGACTATAGTACACTGGCCCAAAAACGGCTCGTTCACCCATTTACGCCCTTTTAACCACCAAAATTGCCCCCCCAAAAAAAACAAGATGGTCCACACTAGGATGCTCCCAAAACTGGTTGGGGAAGCTTGGTCGATTTTCAACAAAAATCACACCCGAAACCCAAATTGACCCGAAAATGGCCTGTTCGCGCCGTATCGCCCGTTTGACTACCCAAACCATCTAAAAAATCATAATGGCCCACACAAAGCTGCTCCCCAATATGCATGGCGTAACTTGGTCAATTTTTGGCCAAAATCATGCCCTGAACCCAGGTCAACCATGAAATTGTGGGCTATAGAACACTGAATTGGCCCGAAAATATTCCGTCCGAACTGTTTCACTCGTTTGACCACTCAAACAGCCTAAAAAACCACAATGGCCTATATTAGGCTGCTCCCCAGTTTACCTGGGGCATCCCAATTGATTTTGGCTAAAATCACACCTGAACCCCGGGCCCAACCCAAAAACCGTAGGCTTAGCACACAGAATTGGCCCAAAAATTGCCCATTCGCATTGTTTCCCCGTTTGACTACCCAAACTACCCAAAAAAATCACAATGGCCCATACTAGGCCACTCCCCAGCCTGCCTGGGGCGGCACGGTTAATTTTAGGCCAAAATCACTCTTGGAAATGTCCTGTTAGCCTCGTTTGCCCTTTGACCACCCAAAACACCCAAAATCCCACAATGGCCCATGCTAAGCCACCCTCTAGCCTGCCTGGGAAAGATCGATCAATTTTTGGCCAATATCATGCTCGTACCCCAGTCCCACCTCAAAAATTATGTGCTATAGCACACCGAAATAGCCCAAAAATAGCCCTGCACTGTTTCGCCTGTTTGGCCACCCAAAGTGCTGAAAAAATCACAATGGCCCACACTAGGCTGCTCCCCAGCTTGCCTGGGCAAGTTTGGATGATTTTCGACAAAAATACGCTCGGATCCCAGGCCCATCCTGAAAACTGTGGGCTATAACACACTGAATTATTTTAAAAATGGTCTGTTCGCACCGTTTCGCTTGTTTGACCACCCAAAATGCCAAAAAACCCACAATGGTCCATACTAGGCTGCTCCTCAACTTGTCTAGGGCAGCCGATCTATTTTTGACCAAAATCACGCTCAAACCTCGTGCCCAACCCCAATAACCGTGGGATGTAGCACACTAAATTGGCGCGAAAATGGCTCATTCACGTCATTTCGCCTGTTTGACCACCCAAAGTGCCCAGAAAAACACAATGGCCCAAACTATGACACTTTTCAGCCTACTTAGGGCAGTCCGATCAATTTTCGACCAAAATTACGCCCGGACCACAAGCCCACCCCAAAAACAGTGGGCTATAGCACATCAAATTAGCCTGAAAATGGTCTATTTGAGCCGTTTCACCCGTTTGTCCACCCAAACAACCCAAAAAATTACAATGGTCAATACTAGGACGCTCTCCAGCATGCTTGGGTCTGCCTGATTGATTTTTGGCCAAAATTACCCTCGGACCCCAAGCCTACTCCAAAAATCGTGGGCTACAGCATACCAAATTGGCCCAAAAATAATTTGTTTGCGCCTTTTCGCCGGTTTGACCACTCAAACCACCAAAAAAACAAAATAGCCCACACTATGTTACTCCCCAATCTGCCTGGGGAAGCTTGATCGATTTTCGATAAAAATCGTGCTGGACCCCAAGCCCACCCAAAAAATCGTGGGCTATAGCGCACCAAATTAGCCCAAAATGGCCTGTTTCTCATCGTTTTACCGGTTTGACCACCCAAACAGCCCAAAAAACCACAATGGCCCACACTACGTCGCTCCCCAGCCTACCTGGGGTAGTTCGGTCAATTTTTGAGCAAAATCACGGCCTGAACCCGACCCACCCAAAAAATCATGGGCTATAAAACACTGAATTGGCTAAAAAATGGCATGTTCGTGTTGTTTCGCTTGTTTGACCACCCTAACCACCCAAAATACCATAATGGCCCACACTAGGCCGCTATCCAGCCTGTCGGGGGCAACTCGATCGATTTTTGGCCAAAATCACACCCGTACATCAGGCCTACCCCAAAAACCATTGGCTATAGCACACTGAAATAGCCTAAATAAGATCTGTTCGCATTGTTTTGCCCGTATGACCACCAAAACCGCTAAAAAAATCCATATGGCCCACACTACGCTGCTTCCCAGCCTGCCTAGGGTAGATCGGTTGATTTTCAGCCAAAATCACATTTGGACCTCGAGCCTACCCTAAAAATCGTGAGCTATAACACACTGAATTGGCCCAAAAATGGTCAGTTTGTGTCGTTTCGCCCGTTTGACCACCCAAACTACCTAAAAATCCACAATGGCCCATACTAGGCCGCTTCTCAACCTGCTTGGGGCAGTCGAATCAATTTTGGTCCAAAATGACGCTTGTACCTCGGGCCCACCTAAAAAATCATAGGCTATAGCACACCAAATTGGCCCAAAAACTACCAATTCGTGCCGTTTTACTCGTTTGACCACCCAAACCGCCCAAAAAATCACAATGGCCCACACTAGGCTGCTCTCTATTCTTCTTGAAAAGCCTGATCAATTTTTGGCCAAAATTACGCTCGGATCCCTGGCCCACCTCAAAAATCGTGGGCAATAGCACACCAAATTGGTCTGAAAATAGCCCATTCATTTTGCCCGTTTGACCACACAAAGCGCCCAAAAAACCACAATAGCCCACACTATGCCACTCCCCAGCCTGCCTGGGAAAATCTGATCAATTTTTGTCCCAAATTATGCTTGGATCCCTCGCCCACCCCAAAAACTGTGGGTAATAGCAAACTAAATTAGTCCGAAAATGGCCCGTTTGCTCCATTTCGCTAGCTTGACCGCCCAAACCACCCTAAAAACCACAATAACCCACACAGGTTGCTCTTCAGCTCATCCGGGGTAGCTGATCAATTTTTGACCAAAATCACGCTTGAAACCCGTGCCTAATCCCAAAAACCCTGGGCTATGGCACACCAAATTGGCCCAAAAATGGACGGTTTGCTCGTTTAACCACCCAAAGTGCCCAAAAGACCACAATAGCCCATACTAGGCAGCTTTCCAGCCTGCCTGTGGAAGCCTTGTCAATTTTCGACCAAAATCATGCCCGAACCCTGGGCCCACCCAAATAACTGTGGGATATAGCAGACCGAATTGACTAGAAAATAGCCCGTTTGTACCTTTTCGCCCGTTTGACCACCCAAACCACCTAAAAAACCATAATGGCCTACAGTAGGCTGCTCCCTAGGCTTCCTGGGGCAGCCGATAGATTTTCAACAAAAATCACGTCGGACACCGATCCTACCTAGAAAACCATGGGTTATAGCACATCAAATTAGCTCAAAAATGGTCCATTTGCACTGTTTCGCTCATTTCACCACTTAAACCGCCTAAAAAACCATAATGGCCCATACTAGGCCGCTTTCAAGCTTGCCTGGTGAATGTCGGTCAATTTTTGACCAAAATCACACCCGAACCCCGGGCTCACCCTAAAAATCGTGGGTTATAGCATGTCGAATTGGCGCAAAAATGGCCCATTTACGCCGTTTCGCCCGTTTGACCACCCAAACTGCCCAAAACTACAATAGCCCATACTAGGCCACTCCCCAGCCTTCCTGGGGTAGCCAGGAGGATTTTTAACCAAAATCACACCCAGACCCCAGGCCCAATCTAAAAACCGTGGGCTATCACACACCGAATTGACTCGAAAAAAATCCGTTCACGACGGTTTGCTCGTTTGACCACCTAAATCGCCTAAAAAAACAATGGCCCATACTAGGCCGGTCCTCAGCCTGCCCGATGTGGCCCAATTGATTTTCGGCCAAAAACTCACCCGAACCCTGGCCTACCCCAAAGACCATGAACTATAGCACACCGACTTAGCCCAAAAATGGCCCATTTATGCCGTTTCACCCGTTTGACCAACTAAACTGCCCAAAAATACAATGGACAACACTAGGCCGCTCCCCAATCTGACTGGGCAACCCGGTTAATTTTTTGCCAAAATCAAACCCAGACCCCAGGCCCACCCCAAAAAATGTTGGCTATAACACACTGAATTGGTCCGAAAATGGCTCGTTCTCGTTGATTGACTACCCAAACAACCTAAAAACTAATATGTCCCACACTAGGCTACTTCTCAGCCTGCCTCGGGTAGACCAATCAATGTTTGGACAAAATCACGCCCGAACCCTAGGTTTACCCCAAAAATTACGGGTTATAGCAAACCGAATTGGCCCGAAAAAAGCCCGTTCTTGCCGTTACGCTCGTTTGACCACCCAAACAACCCAAAAAATCACAATGGCTCATACTAGATTACTCCCTAACCTACCTGGGGCAACCCGATCGATTTTTAGCCAAAATCACGCTCGGACCCCAAGCCCACTCCAAAAACCGTGGGGTATAACCTACTGAATTGGCCCAAAAATGGCCCGTTCATACTGTTTTACCCATTTTACCACCCAAACCTCCTAAAAAAACACAATGGCTTACACTACGCTGCTTTCCAGCCTACTTTGGGTAACCCGATCGATTTTAGACCAAAATCACACCCGGACCCCGGGACCACCGCTAAAACTGTGGGCTATAGCACACCAAATTAACCCGAAAAATGGCCCATTCGTTCCTTTTTGCTCATTCAACCACCCAAACCGCCCAAAGAACTACTATAGCCCATACTAGGCCGCTCTTCAACCTGTATAGGGCAACTCAATTAATTTTTGACCAAAATCATGCTCGGACACCGGGCTCGCCCTAAAATCCGTGGCCTATAGCATACCAAATCAGCCTAAAAATAACCCGTTCATGCCTTTTCGCCCGTTTGACCATCCAAACGGCCTAAAAAACCACAATGGCCCACACGAGACTGCTCTTCAGCCTGCCTAGAGAAGCCCGATCAAATTTCAACCAAAATCACGCCTGGACCCCAAGACCACCCCTAAAATCGTGGGCTATTGTAACGCCTCAAATCCTATTAGGACGGACTGGCACCCGTAACTGAGGAGGCCCATGAGAACCAGCTCATAACCTTATACTTCCCATGCATACCTCTATGACAACCCAAAATTCAGACAGCATCATGTCGCATATAAAAGGAAATAATCACCTGTATAAGCTCGAGCACACATATATATGTATATACAATACTTGGCCGTTAGAGCCATCACGTCTATTAACAAAACACCACCTTACCTGTACATTAGGTCTACAAAGCCTCTAGACAATACACAGAGTTTAACTAAGGTCGGGACACACCCCACCATATAACTAACTTCTATACAATACCAAAAGTGACTGGATATGACACGGAAAGCCCTGAAGTAAACTGGATCTCACCAAAAGCAGCTGGATATCCTGGCTTCTACTTGTGCGGTGTATAAACTAAGGTACCTATGCCTGCAGCATGAAATGCAGGACCCCCATGGGGGAAGTCAGTACAAAATATGTACTGAGTATATAAAGCTGTAGATAATCACATTTGATATAGGAGATCAATAGAAATCAGAAACAAGTGAATAAATCGTAATAGGAGTGGACCACACTTACTAGAACTTGTGACAACCTGTACATTGTATTTATTCAATCACTTTACCTTCGTTCTTATCATCTTTGTAATCATTACTGTATTGTACTGTGACCATTAGGCTGCCTCCAGTACATATCAACTGGGATCGACTCATGATAGGCTTATGCCCCTGGGATACCACCCATAAACACATAAATAGGGATTGACCCATGATAGGCTTATGCCCCTAGGATACCACCCGATAAGAGAGAAGTTCGATCACTTAGTTCAATTAATCTTTGAGATTGTTATTTCAGTCGCCACCGCATCTTTGATACTTTGAAACAATAATACATCAATAAGAGACATATAAATAGACCATCAATACAATAACAATGAAGTAAGAACTTATTGGTATATCAATGAAATGTTTTGGAGTCATTAATAGCACATGGATCTTGTTTGATTAATCGGATACCTTCTGAAATTCATTAGTGCAATAAATATGTAAGATTTGGAAGACAAGTAAGTATTGGAATGTCTTGATATCTTGTAAGGTGGAAACAAGTTCATTGGTAACGTAGGACATCATACAAAACCATTATGGATCACATGTTATTGAATAACTTTGGAAACTTTCTTAATAGAACAATTGTTCACTTTCATGCCAAAGATATGGTATAGAGTATGCTTTACATACCTGACTGTCAACCTTCAATACTAGTCCCAAATGGACTTCCCGTCTTTTTGGATTACTTATCAACAATGAACATATATAGCAATCTAGTATTAGCAACCAAACGTCACAATTCAATTATTTGAATTCACCAAACTAGTGGTTGAGTAGTAAGCCTTAATTACACCATAAAGGGTGTCACTTTAACCTTCTTATACTTCAATTACATTCACATGCCATGCATATTCATACAACATCCTCCAATATCAAGTTTGGATTTATTTATCCTTCCAACCAATCCATTAAACCAAATTGAGCCATAGACATAAATAATCATCAATTCAATAGTATATCACCATTTCCACCTTCCATAACTCAATTACCATATCCAACTTCCTTAACTCAATTACCATATCCACCTTCCACAACTCAATACAACCAAACCATGCAAAATAGTCCATAACCCTATTTCCATCACCTTTCAATAACAACCAATATATATAATCCTCTATCACACATATACATATGGAAAAGAACAAGGCAAACAATATTCATACCTTAGAATTCACCTCTTGATTATGCAATCCTGTTTGCACAAATAATAGGAGACGTTCGAAGCTCTCGAGATGACAAACACAGTTATTAGATTACTTTGGAATTTCTATGGTTGAATCAAAAGTAATTTAAAGGTCAAATTTGGCTAGGGTTTGTTCTTTCTCAATGATTGATGATGAAAATAAGTTTTTAAACTCATATACATGTATATATACAAAAATTACCGTCCATAATATAATAGGAAATGACCAAAATGCCTTTAAAATTTAAATAATGCCAAATCTGTCCTTTGGTGGACTGTTTTGATAAGTTAAAGCAAATCGAGCATAACTCTTTGTTCCGATATCGGATTTGGGTGAAATTGGTATCGTTGGAAAGATAATTCAAAGGGATTTCATTTAATATAAAGTAAGCCACCCAATTCGTCCTGTACAAGGAGTTATGGTCGTTTGAAGTTGACCCTAAAAATCTGTTTTGAGAGGCTGAAGTAAAACGAGTATAACTCCTTACTCAGACGTTGGATTTGGATGAAACGAATTGCATTGGAAAGAAGACTCAAAGATCTTTCTTTTCGTAGGTCGCATCTCTCCCAGTTCATTATATTAAGGGATTTATGATCATTCGAAGTCGACCCAAAAAATTGGCTGGCCTCAGTAGTTTGTGTGCAGGAAATTTTCCTGCACATTTACTATTCCCAAATATCCCGGCCACCGTTTTACAATTTCGAACGTGCTCGATTATATCCGAAACCTATCCGTTTTTGGAAATATTTATATCGTTGGAAATCTTATTCAATAACCTTCACATGGAACCATCGACGGGCAAATTTCGGTATAAATAAAATAAAAAATTAATTCCATATAAATAAGACCAATACACGTACTTGAATACGCCAATACATGTACTTGAATACGGGGTGTTACAGCTATAGCACAATGAATTGGCCCAAAAATGGACCATTCGAGTCGTTTTCCTCGTTTGACCATCCAAACTGCCAAAAAAAACGTAATGGCCCGCATAAGGCCGCTCCCCAGCCTGCCTGTGGAATCCGGATTGATTTAAAACCAAAATCACGATCGGACCCTAGGCCCACCCCAAAAATTATGGGCTATAGCACACCAAATTAGCCCAAAAATAGCCCGTTCATATTATTTCACCCATTTGACCACGTAATCCATCCAAAAAACCACAATTGCCCACACTAGGGCGCTCTTCAGCCTGCCTGGGTCAGCCCGGTCGATTTTCAGCCAAAAAATCACACTCGAACCCCTAGCCCACCTAGAAAACCATGGGCTATAGCACATCGAATTAGCTCAAAATGGCCCATTCACGCTGTTTTACACGTTTGACCACCCAAACCACCTAAAAAAGAATAATGGCCAACAGTACGTCGCTCCCCAGCCTTCCTGGGGTAGCCTGGTCGATTTTTGGCTAAAATCACGATCAGAACACTGGCCCACCCCAAAAACCATGAGCTATAGCACACCGAATTGGCCTAAAAATGGCTCGTTCGCACCGTTTTACCAGTTTGACCACCCAAACCACCCAAAAGACCACAATGGCCTACACTAGGCCGCTCTCCAGTCTTTTTGAGGTAGTCTGATCTATTTTTGACCAAAATCACGCTCAAACAACGAGCCGAGCCCAAAAATTGTAGGCAATAGCGCACCAAATTGGCCTGAAAATGGCTCGTTCGCGCCATTTCGCCTGTTTGACCACCCAAGCAACCCAAAAAAATACAATGGCCCACACTAGCACTCTTCTCAGCCTGCCTGGGGAAGCTCGATCAATTTTTAGTCAAAATCACGCTCAGACCCCGGGCCCACCCCAAAAATTATGGGCTATAGCACACCAAATTAGCCCGAAAATGGTCCGTTCACGCCGGTTCACCCATTTGACAACCTAAATCGCCCAAAAAAACCATAATGGCCTACACTAAGCTGCTCCCCAGACTTCCTGGGGTAATTCAATCCATTTTCAGCCAAAATCACGCTCGAACCCCGGGCCCACACCAAAAATCGTGGGCTATTGCACATCGAATTGGCCTAAAAATAACTCATCCATGCTATTTCGCCCGTTTGACTATCCAAACTGCCCAAAAAAACACAATAGACCACATAGGCTGCTCTTCAGCCTGCCTGGGACAGCCCGACCAATTTTTGACCAAAATTATGCCCAAACCCCAGGACCACCCCAATAACCGTGGGCTATAGCACACCTAATTTTCCCAAAAAACACTCGTTCACGCCGTTTCGCCTAGGTTGCTCCTTAGCATGCCTGGGGTAGCCCAATTAATTTTTGTCTAAAATCTCGCCGGAATCGCGGCCCACCCCAAAATCGGCTATAGCACACCGAATCAGTTCAAAAATAGCCTGTTCGCATCGTTCCCAAACCACTCCAAAAATCTATAATGGCCCACACTAGGCCGCTTCCCAGATTGCCTGGGGATACCCGGTTGATTTTTGACCAAAATCACGCCCAGACCCCAAGCTCACCCTAAAAACCATGGGCTATAGCACACCGAATTAGCCCAAAAATGGTCCGTTCATGCCATTTCGCCCGTTTGACCATTGTACTTGGGGCATCTTGGTATTTTTCCCATATAACTTCCAGACTCCGAGACCACCTTAGTACCGTGGGATATAGCACAACGATTTGGCTAAAAAATGCTCCGTCTACACCGGTTTGCCCGTTTGACCACCCAAATGCCCCGCCCACACAAACGGATAACACTAGGCCTCTCCCCATACTCCCTGACACCTACGATTGATTTTTGGCTCACGGAACGCCCGAACCTCGGGCCCACCCCTGAAACCGTGGGTTATAGCACACTAATTTGGCCCAAAAATGCCTCATTTGCACCGGTTCACCCATTTGACCACCTAAATGGCCCCGCCCATACAAACAGATAACCCTAGGCCATTCCTCAGCCTCCCTAGCACACCCCGGTTGATTCTTGGTCCACAGCAAGCCTAAACCCTAGGTCCACCCACGGAATTGTGGCCTATAACACACCGATTTAGCCCTAAAATGCCTCGTTTGCACCTTTTTGCCCGTTTGACCACCCAAATGGCGCCGTTCACAAAAACGAACAATACTAGGCTGCTCCTTGACCGATTTTCAGCCTACAACACACTCAAACCCCAGGACCACCCCCAAAACAGTTGTCTATAGCACATCGATTTAGCCCAAAAATGCCTCGTTTGCACGGTTTCACCCACTTGACTACCCAAATAGCCCCGCCTACACAAACGAAAAACACTAGGTCGCTCCCCAGCCTCCTTGGCCCCCTGGTCAATTTTTGACCCACAGCACGCCCGAACCCCGGGCTTACCTTCGTAACCGTCGGCTATAGCACACCGATTTGACCTGAAAATGCCCCGTTTGCACTGTTTTGCCCATTTGACAACCCAAATAGCCCCGCCTACACAACGGACAACACTAGGCCTCTTCCCAGCCTCCTCAACATGTCCATTCCAATTTTTGGCCCACAGCACGCCCGGAACCAGGCCCACCCCCGAAACCGTGAGCTATAACATACCAATTTGGCTCGAAAATGCCCCATTTGCATTGTTTTGCCTGTTTGACCACCCAAATGGCCCCGCCCAGACAAACGGACAATACTAGGCTTCTCCCCAGCCTCCCTGGCATACCTCGGCCGATTTTCGACCTACAGCATGGCCGAACCCCAGATCAGTGAGCTAGCACACAGATTTGGTCAGAAAAATACCCCGTTTGCACCGTTTCTCCTGTTTGACCATATAAATGGCCCCGGCCATATAAATGGACAACACTATGCCACTCTCCAGCCTCTCTGTCATGCCTTGATCAATTTTCGACCCATAACACGCCCAGACCCCTAGCAGACCCCCGGGAACCGCGGGCTATAACACATTGATTTGGCCTAAAAATGTCTAATTTGCACCATTTTGCCCTTTTGACCACCCAAATGGCCTCGTCCACACCAACGGACAACACAAGGCTGCTCCCCAGCCCCCCAGTCATGCCTCGATCAATTTTAGGCCCACAACACGCTCGAACCCCATCCCACCCCCAGAACCGTGGGCTATAGCACACTGATTTGACTTGAAAATAACCCGTTTGCACCGTTTTGCTCGTTTGACCAGCCAAATGGCTCCGCCTACACAAACAAAAACACTAGGCCTCTCTCCATCCTCTTTGGCATGCCCCAATCGATTTTGATCCCACAGCGCACCTGGACCCCAGGCCTGCCCGTGGAACCGTGCGCTATTGCATACCGATTTAGCGAAAAAAATATCCAATTTGCAACGTTTCGTCTGTTTGACCACCCAAATAGCCCCGTCCAAACAAATGGATAACACTAGGTCGCTCCCCAGCCTCTTTTGCACACCCCGATCAATTTTTAACCCACAATATGCTAAAACCACAGGCTCACCCCCGGAACCATTGGCTATAGCAGACTGATTTGACTTGAAAATGCCCCGTTTGCACCATTTTGCCCGTTTTACGACCCAAATGGCCTCGCCCACACAAACGAATAACACTAAGTCACTCCCCAGCCTTTCTGTCATACCCCGATCAATTTTTGGCCCACAGCACGCCCGAACCCTGGGCCCACCCTTGGAACCGTGGGCTATAGAACATCGATTTAGCCTAAAAATGCTTCGTTTGCACCTCTTCGCCTGTTTGACCACCCAAATGGCCCCTCCCATACAAACGGACAATACTAGACTGCTCCCCAGGCTCGCTGGCATGCCCTGGTAGATTTTCAACCCACAGCATGCTTGAACCCCGAGCGCACCCGCGGAAACGTGTGCTATAGTACACTAATTTCGCCCAAAAATGCTTTATTTGCACTGCTTTGCCCGTTTGACCACCCAAATGGCCTCACCCACATAAACGGACAACACTAGGCTGCTTTCTGGCATTTCTCAATTAATTTTAAGCCCATAGAATGCCCAAAATATGAGCCCATCCCCGGAATCGTAGGCTATAGCATACCGATTTAGCCTAAAAATGCTCTATTTGCATTGTTTCACCCGTTTGACCATTCAAATAGACCCGCCCATACAAAAGGATAAAATTATGTCGATCACAGCCCCCCTGGCATACCTTGATCTATTTTCAACCCACAACACGCCCGAACGTCGAGCTTACCCATAAAAATGTAGGCTATAGCACATCGATTTAGCTCGAAAATTCCCCATCTCCATTATTTTGCAGGGTTTGACCATCCAAATGGCCCCGCCCACACAAATGAAAAACACGAGGCTGCTCTCCAGCCTCCCTGGCATGCCAAGGTCATAGTACACCAATTAGGCTCGAAAATGCCCCGTTTACACCGTTTTGCCCGTTTGACCATCCAAATAGCCCTGCCCATACAAACAGACAACACTAGGACGCTCCCGAACTTCCCTGGCATGCTCCGATCAATTTTCATCCCATAATACGCCTAGACCCTTGGTCCACCCTCGGAACTGTGGGCTATAGCACACTGATTTTTCCCCAAAATGCCTCGTTTGCACCTTTTCACCCGTTTGACCACCCAAATGGCCCCGTCCACACAAACAAACAATATTAGGCCACTCTCTAGCCTCCCTAGCACGCCTCGGTCAATTTTTGTCCCACAACACGCTTGGACCCCGGGACCACCCTCGGAACTATAGTCTATAGCACATTAATTTAGCCTGAAAATGCCCTATTTGCCCCATTTGTCTGTGTGACCACCCAAATATCCCCGCGTACACAAACGGACAACACTAGGTTGTTCCCTAGCCTCTATGGCATGTCCCAATCGATTTTTAGCCCACAGCAAGCTCGGACTCTGGACCCACCTACGGAACCGTGGGCTATAGAACACCGATTTAGTCTGAAAATGCCTGGTTTGCACTATTTCTCCCATTTGACCACCCAAATGGCCCTTCCCACACAAACAGACAACACTAGGCAGCTCCCAAGCTTCCCTAGCACGACCTGGTTGATTTTTAGGCCACAGTACTCCTAGAACCCAGGCCCACCCCCAGAACCGTGGGTTATATCATACTAATTTGGCTCGAAAAAGCCCTGTCTGCATCGTTTCTCATGTTTGACCACACAAAGTGTCTCACCCACATAAACGGATAACACTAGGCCGCTCCCCAGCCTTCCTGGCATGCCCTAGTCAATTTTTGGCTCACAACATGCTCGGACCCCAAGCCCACCACCAGAAGTGTGGGCTATAGCATACTGATTTGGCCTGAAAAAGCCCTGTTTGCCCTGTTTTGCTCATTTGACCATCCAAATGACCCCGCCCACACAAATGGACAACACTTAGCTGCTCCCCAGCCCCCTGGCATGCCTTGGTCAATTTTTGGCCTACAACATGCCCATACCCGGGCCCACCCACAGAATCATGGGCTCTAACACACTGATTTGGCCAGAAAATGCCTAGTTCTCACTATTTGACCACCAAAATAGCCCGCTCACTTAAACAGATAACTCTAGGCCTCTCCCTAGCCTCCTTGGCATGCCCTGATTGATTTTTGGCTCATGACACGCTTGGATGCTGGGCCCACCCTCAAAACCGTTGGCTATAGCACACCGATTTAGCCCGAAAATGCCTCGTTTGCATTATTTTTTCTGTTTAACCAAACAAATAGCCCCACCCACACAAACGGACAACCTTAGGCTGCTCCCCAGCCTCCCTGGCACTCCCCAATCAATTTTCATCCCACAACACGCCGGGACCCAGGCCTACCCTGAACCGTGGGCTATAACACACCGATTTTATCCAAAAATGCCCTGTTTGCACCGCTTTACCGTTTGACCACCCAAATGGCTCCGTCTACACAAAAGGACAACATTAGGCCACTTCTTAGCCTCCCTGATACGCCCCGATCGATTTTTGACCCACAGCATGCCGGACTTCGTGCCCACCCCCTAGTATATAATTTACTAAGACAATGATCATGATCACCTCAAAATCAGTGTAAGATCCAACCAATGAACTCTTAAAAGAAGTTGTCAAACATCAGGAATCGCTATGTCAAGATCTTAATCGATAAAAGAACTGTTATATACACGAATTGGCTGGTTGAATACCTGCATAGCTTATTCTGTGGTAGTAGCCCTTGTTCCAGATGACAGTAGCTGAGTACAAACAAGCATAGCCAGATTGATTGGTGTTGTCACTTAACGAATAGGATTTCTTGCTTTTAGTTTTATAAAAATGACTAGAACAAGAACTAACAAACAAAAAATTATGATGAGAAACTTTTGTTATATGATAAAATCCTTTCCTGTATAGACTTCATGACATCAGATGCCTTCTGCAACAAACTGTGCCATAGTTAATGGGAAAATTTATGTATATTTCAACTGATTTGTATTGCAACATCGTTTAAATAATTCAATCCAAATCGTTCAAAAGGTAATACCTATAATCTTCATGATTTATACTTACGTACTGAAATCAAAACAATCATACTAAACGCGACTGATTTAAACACTTTTTTGACAAGGCAACATTTGTCCTAAAGAGTGTCCATGAAATCTTGTATAGTATTCTTGCCTAGATTTATCGCCAAATAACAGACTGAGCTTTAATTTTATATGATGGTCATCAAAATTGATATACATTTTTTATTTAAGTTAGATAAATATCAGTTGGAGAGTAAACTGTTGATTTAAGTTAGATAAATATCATATTTCATAAGTCTCTGTACCATTGAGCCAACATGTAACTTAGATGAAAAGTTAATATAAGTTATCAAAAACAAGAGACTATAAAACAGTATTACAATATACAAGTCTATCCGATGGGGAAGATGACTAATGTCAACATGTAAACTCATAATATTTACTGTTATTAACCACTAGAAATCATAAAGAATGATCCCTATCACCACTGGTTTGCAAAAGATAATTTTTTCAGAATTTTTATTTTTTTCAGAAACATAAAAAATGCAAACTCATCAAAACGACCCTGAAGAGCCAAAAAATGGCTCGGGTCACAGTTTACTGTGTGTATTATTCAGTGGGTCATTTCCAATAAACGTACCAAATTTCAGGTCATTCAGAGTTCGTCAAAAACTGAAAAATCCAAAACCGATCAAATCGGTAATTATTGGCGGAGCTGTTGCGATGGACAGCAGGGCTTCCTACACTGCTTGGCCTTACTGCTACTGTTCATACAGTGAGTAACGACTATAGTTGGTCGTAGTTGAGACTCATCATTGTTTTGCTCTTAAGCTACAAAACTATGCAAAATTTGTTTATGCTTTCTTGATGAGAAACTTAAATTTTGTTGGAATCAATAACATCATCAAAAATATGAACAATAGCCAACAACAACATGACATCAAAAACATGAAAAGAAGCCAGCAACAACATGATTTGAATAATTATTATCCGAACAACCAATCATGTAATTTCTTTTACATTATCTAGCATATGTAAGAAGACTGCTGATACCAATTGTTAGAACATGCACAGCGGAAGCAACAATTCTACAGGATCAATAACTTACATATAATCTAGATAACATAATAAAAAATGATAATTAGAAAACTTACCTTTTGAGGCTTTCACAAATATCGTTCAATGCCTTGGCCTCCAGTTCAATGCCTTTAGTTTACATAAAAAGGGAGCCAAGAGCAAAAATTTTTGGCTTTCTAATTGTTTACTCTTACTTTACATAAAAAGGGAGCCAAGAGCCAAAGTTTTTGTCTTTCTAATTGTTTACTCTTACTTTACGTAAAGAGGGAGCCAAGAGTTCTTTTCCATATAGAAGACCAGCAAGTAATATTACTTCTTCTAGTAAGTCCTTTCTCTTTTTCAAAATTGATTAGTTAATCAAGTATAGCAGAGACCGCAAATTTGTTAAGTGAGACTTCCAATTATGATATTAATTCGCAAATGAATGAATTATCATATCACAATAAATACAAATTATTCCACTAAAATTTTATAATTGCACTCCTCGATTTAATTTCGAAATCTACCATTACAACTTATTTAACTCCCCATGTTAGAATTACAAACACCAATCAATTAAATTAAATTCTCTGAAAAATTTAACTCATAGATTAATTTAATCCTTTATTTATAATGCTTAACTTATTTCACATGTCGGATACAAAATCCACCTGCAGGGTTTTCACGTGAAAACTTATAAGCAACCATAAAGGGGTGTCTTCTATCTCAAATTCGAGACATGTTTCTATCAACTAATTAATATTTCACTAAATGATTTGTCATCATCCAACCTATCAGGAATATGTTGACTTACAAAAGAGTCTCCCCTTTTAATAGATTAAAACGATAAAACAAAGCACATAGATCATAATAATTATATCAAGATTAAGAGTATAAGTACATGTAATGGTCTAGAGAAATCGTTTATTAATATTCATAACATAAACGAATATCTCTAATTGATCCGTTCAATACATACTGAAATGTACTTGCACAAGAAGTCGGAATATTACCACTCCCATAATTAAGATCATATTATATTTAATCTTGTGTTACAATCTTCAAGATGTTTGTCCTTCCTCATCTTTGATTGTGAACATTAATTTATTACTTATAAGAACCGATAATTTTAATCTTCCGTGCATGAGTTAAAATACTCCATACACAAAATTGTCTACTATATAAGTAAAGGACACACATGTTAATACAATGATTTATTCAAATAAAGATTTTATTAATATAATAAATAGTCTTTACATGGGATGAAAATACAATATTATAACACAAACTATATGGTTAATAGTATATCCCAACAATATATACCTACATAAGATACTCTTGATGTTATTAAAAAGAGAAGAAGTTTAAATTAGTATTCTGTAAATAAAAGCCTTACATGGATGATACGATCTATAAAATGTACCTTGAAACTCAGTCTCTTAATTTTGGAGACACATGTGATCATATGCCAATGTTGCTTAATTCCAGTATCACATGGACAACTTGTGTCAACAGAAAGATTTACTACTCGAAAAGAACCGTAAAACCAATTATTTTTCATATGCAGATAGGAGACATGCATACATCAGGAACCGCGGTTAGAAGTGCTCAAGTTCGGAGTAACCAATATAGGCCTCTAGAGACCAAAGTAAATACATTTTATATATGAAAACAAAGATTTGGTGATATAACACCAAATGATCCGTTTTTGATCCGTTTAAAGTAAATGATCATTTCGCGGATATAATCCACTTATATGCTTTTTATTGGTTGTTGTTATTTTTTGTTGGATACTGAAATTCCTTTCATGCTGCTAATTTTCATTTGAGGGACTCAACATTTGAATTCGAGAGGAAGTGTAATATATAGTCCGAAGAAATATGACAGGAACTGTGCAAAGAGGTTCCTTAGACTATGCTTCACTAATTTTTTTATTCATCATATGCCTTTTCTTGCTATTAACATCACTTGGCAAACCATACAGGATGAAAGGAAAGAAAGACAAGGAGCAGAGAGAAGCAGCGAAGGAGCTCGAGCATAGCATTCACATAGTCAAAGCTCCTGCTGCACTCAATAAAGAGCTGTCACTGATACCGCCTGCCAAGGTCCCGGTTACAGAAAAGCAGTCGGAGGAAAATCGCATGGAGGAATGATTATTTTGCTTCCTATACTCTATATTCTCAAACTAAAACACAAATCATTTCATGCTTATTTTTACGGAATGTGTAATGTTTTGCTTTCCCCAACTTCCCGAATTTGTATGGTTTGGCAACTCAGTCTCGTGAGTATTGAAATACTCTTATTATATTGATCAAAAAATAGAAATTTTGAACTTCCAATATGAGGATTTGGATGAGTAACTAGAGCCAGATAATATGCCTTTCACAAGGTTCCTAGTTTGGATTTTTTCTTGCCAAGGGTCTAACCGAAACAGTCTCTCTACCTCTAAGGTTGGGGTATGGTCTGTGTGCACTCTACCCTTCCAGACAGGCATGTTGTTGTAAGGTTCCTTGTTTGTCTTGAACATGAAATTATTGTGTTACAGCCTTCTGTTACCTTTCTCCTCTGCCATCAGAGTTTCTTTTATGTCCTTGTTTTGATCAACAAAAATGTTGTGATGTGGTGGTGTAGTTTCTACTGTTGGCCTTGTTGCTGGCTTCCCTGCACTTGGTTTATGCATCTTCTGCAAATCAAACACACAAAAGCTTTTGGCCCACTGTTGAGAAAAAGTATAACATAACATCCCATCACAAGCAGTATATATAGCATCAAAAGAAAATGATCGAAGCCTTTATATAGCATCAAAAGGAAGAGAGAACTCAAACTTTAAAAGTTTATAAAATCCTACAGTGACCACAAGTTCATATATATTAATAAAAATAATAATTGCATCCACATTCAACTATTTTCTAGAAATTACAAATACAGATGATACAAAGTCTCTCGGTAAAAGCTGCCGGGTTTTACGTGATTATAATGTGGACCCATCTCTGCTTGTTACCGGCCTCCATCACGAGCATAGATATCAGGTAATGTTCGAGCTGACTTGGATGCACTTGGACTATTTCATCAAGTATTACCTTCCTAGCTTTGTATTCATAGACACCACTCTAGCTTCAGATTCACTGCCATCTTGAGAGAGGTTGTTTTCTATACACCCAGATCATCTACTTTCACCCAAAAATCATGGTTCACCCTTTAGAGACTCGATAGCTTCAGATTCATCGTCATTAATAGCATCAGATTCATCGTGATCACTAGCTTCAGATTGGTATCCACCTTGATTAGATTCTTGTTCCTAAGAGCAGAGAAGAGAGAGAGACTAGCTTAGGAAGTACAATCATTACTTGAAAATATAAGATAAAAGAGTAAGTTGATGCTTTGGATTTCTAATTGGAAATATTTGGGGAACGTGAAAGCAAGTTGCTTCAAGTGAAAAACATAAATAATTATCTGAATATTACTATTACAATTAAGTTAATACAGAAAGAGAGCACTGAAATTAACTATACAGTTAGCAGGACAATACAAACCTTAGAATTGAAACTCTGTTGTACCCATTTATTCAGATCATCTACTTTCAGCTCATTATTCACAATTTCGAGAACCGGTGTACTCACAGATCCCTTTTGAACAAATGTCTTCATTTCATGGCATTCAAGAATCATCACTCTTATGAGGAATGGAAATTCAAGAGCACGCTTTGTCTGAAAGAAGTGCCCCAGCTTTGGTAGCTTATGGAGTATCAGCTCTTCCAACATGGGAAATAAGGACGGCTCATTAGTCATGATTTCTTCTCCTTGTTGTTCCTCTTCTGTAATCACTTCTTCCATCGATTGGCATTCTTTTATCCGTAGTGTTCGGAGATTCAGAAGACCTCTGGCCACTGATGGAGAGATCAAGTTTCTCAATTTTCCACAATTTTCTACTTCCAGTTTTTCAAGTTTGCTAAAGTAGCCCATTGGAAGTTGGTGAGAGCATAGAGTACTTATGCTCTTATCCCCATAGAGTTCTAGCACTTGCAGGTTGGGACAAGAAACCTACAAATATTGACAAGGTATCAACTTCATTTCTCATGTCTTGCAAATGATTACTAATAAAATTCTTATTTCTGATATGAATGTTAATGTTATTTTATTATGGTAAGTTAAATCATTTTTAGACTAAATCATTACATATCAATAAAATGTAAATATACGAATATATAATATGTAAATTAATTGAAAAATCCGATATAGTTGTTTTGGTTTGATTTTGATAAAAGGTGAACCAAAACGCCCCATGTACACACAATCCCTCTAACCGCGCATTTAAAATAGAGGGATATTTTGTAAGAAATTCTCAATGGCTACTCTACTATACTTCAAAAGAATTTCAAATTATAAGTTAGAAAATATTTTATTAATTACAATAAAAAACACACACACGATTTATTAACTAAAAAATCAAGTTTTTTTAAAACCCCCCCCCCTCCCACCCCCCCCCCCCCCCCCCCCCCCCCTCCCCCTCCCAAAAAAAAAAATTAAATTTTTTAATTTTATTTTTTAAGAAAATTTAATTTTTTTCTTACCCCACCATCATGCTCCTACCTCAACGGCCATCGCGTACTAGTCCCCCCACCTCTCCAGGACTGGGCAGTTTTTTATTCAAACAGAAAAAATCAAAAAATCAAATCGAAATTTAATTTTGATTTCAATTTTTTGGATCAATTTTGATTTTAAATTTTAGAAATTTGGTTAAACAATTCGGTTTTCGATTTTCAAAAGAAAATCAATCAAACCGAATTTATATATATATATATATATATGTGTGTGTATATATACACATATATATAACCCTAGTATAAATAATATAATATAATAACCCTAACCTTTACGTCCCTAATTAGTAGTTGTTTTATTGACTATTTATATGAATTTCCGGTTGTTTTGTGGATTGTTAATGCAAATTTATGCTTAATGCAGTTATGTATTAGGTTAACTTTATGATTATTTCATTTCATTTCATGAATGTTGAGTTATTTATATTTGAGAATGAAAAATAGGTTTGAAAAAAATTATTTTTCTAAAAAATCACCAATTTGAGATGACAAGTAATGACAAAGAACGACTTACTTATTTAATCATAAAAATCAAAATAAAAATTTGAAATAACCGAACTGAATTTGTAAAGATCGAACCAAATCAAATTTATTTCGGTTAGATTATGGTTCATTTTCATCAATCCGAAATAAAAAAGCCAACTAATATCAAACACCACCCCAACCACCTATTCTGACACACACACCTACCAATCCCCTCTCCTAAAATAAAAGATTTAATTATTTAATTTATTTTTAAAAAATTAAAATGTTTTCTTACCCCATCCTTCTTACTTTATTTGTTCTCATTGTTTTATGTTAAATATATACAAATACGAACACAAGAATATAAGTAAGAAGCAACTTATTTTTCCTAAAAAATATTTCCCTCCTCCATACTGAACACACTCTAAAAAGGTATTTTTCAAGGTCAAAAATTATTTTTGAAAAAGTATTTTCTACTATTTAACTAAACACTAAAATTTATTTTCTGAAACATAGTTTTTTCATCCACCAACCAAGGGGAAAATATTTTTCAAAAAATATTTTTCACTCACCAACCAAACATAAGTAAAAAACCAACTTGTTTTTCATAAAAATATTTTCCTTCACACCAAACACACCGGAAGTGATAAGTTGAGAAGCCAAAAGTGCTTATTTAGCAAGTTGAGGTGTTTACTCAAATAAAAGAAGTACTTTACAAAGCATCTTCAAAATAGCATTCTTTAAGATCTTTTAAAATGACAAAGAATGCAAGATAAAATGAGATAAACAAATCCATATATTAGTTGTTACATATAATGAAAGAAGAATTTAGAACGAGAGGTAGATTTAAAATTTGAAATTTATCGAAATTTTAAATGACCTCAAGTTAATATACAATAATAATCGCATTTAAAATCAAGAAATCTCTAGATATTATTAGTACAGATAAAAAGTCAATGAAAAAAAGTTATTGGGTTTACCGGAACCCTTGGATTATAATATTGTAGATTCACCAACGTTTGTTACCTCCATCAACATAGGTATCAGATGACAAACAAAAAATAACTACATGAAGATTACTATTACAATTAGATTGAACTGGTGAAAACAATCACATTCCTATTTTAGTTGTCCACTTTTCCTTTTACACGCATATTAAGAATTCATAAATAAGAAGGCAGTTTACTAATTCATTCCTTATGTAAGTAAAAGAGATTCTTACAAATCTGCTATCTATATATGTTTACGTTCCTACAAAACAGTCTATGTTCATTCTGTAACACTTGCCAAGTATTCAAACATGACTTTGTGCATACATTTTTCTCCACTGATGATATTTTAGAATAATGCCTACAACAAAATGGTCAGCCATTCCACTTCTTGACTACTTAAAACTGTCTACATCAACACCCAAGCAATAAGACCGTGACTTCCTGAATGCACATAGAAAAAGTAATTCCATAGGCTATGAAACTTTGCGTGAAATGTTGCTTTCATCCCCGATCTATGCCTAACACTTTAAACATCCCTATGTTTGACTAAATGAACATAAAGATGCCCCCTATTTCTTACCTGAATAGCATGGTTTTAGTCTAGAAATCTTTTATAAACTCCAAATCTTTGGCTTGCTTTGTATTGGTCTGTGGTTTATTTAGTGTGGGTGTGTTTAATTCTTGAATTTGGGTTAGGAAATTCGTTGGGTGTTCAGTTCCAGTCAACAGCGTTTTCTCAAAATTTTGTCATCAAGACAATTGAACAAGCAATCAAACAAGATGGTCTGCTTATGTGGCATTTTTCATAAGCACCTCACGTGCAAAAAAGAGGTTGAGACCACTTGCTAAGTCAGCTGGCAGATCATGGGCGTTTTTTTTAAAATTCATTTAGTCAGGTCTATGGGTGTTTTAACTACTAGGCATAGTTCAAGACAAAAATAATAATTCAAGCTAAGTTTGGAAGTGAAGGGGAGCCTCAGAGTAACTGGTAAAGTTGCTGCCATGTGACCAGGAGGTCACGGGTTCAAGCCTTGGAAACAGCCTCTGGCAGAAATGCAAGGTAAGGCTGCGTATGATACACCCTTGTGGTGGGACCCTTCCTCGGACACCGCGCATAGCGGTAGTTTTAGTGCACCGGGCTGTCTTTTTTTAAGCTAAGTCTGGAAGTGTTTCCACCACCTCACTCTAACTATTACTATTACTGTTTGCTAGTTATAAAGTGGCAAAGAAAAACCTTAGAATTGAACATCGCTTTGTTGAGGTCAACAACTTTCAGCTCATCATCATTGTTCACGTTTTCGAGATTCAGTGTACTCGCAGTTCCTTGTTGGATAAATGTCTTCATTTCGGGGCATGTAGAAATATCCACTTCTCTGAGGAATGGAAATTCAAGAGCATGCGTAGTCAGAACGAAATGCCCCAGCTTTGTCAGATTGATAAGTCTCAGCTCTTCCAATCGGGGAAATAAGGGTTCATTACACATGATTTCTTCTCCTTCTTGTTCCTCTTCTACAATCACTTCTTCCATTGATCGGCATGCTTTTATCCATAGTTTTCGGAGATTCAGAAGACCTCTGGCCACTGATGGAGACATCAAGTTTCTCAATTTTCCACAATATTCTACTTCCAAGGCTGAAAGTTTGCTGAAGGAGGCAGTTGGAAGTTGGTGAGAGCACAGAGCAGTTATGCTGTTAGCCTCATAGAGTCCTAGCTCTTTAAGGTTGGGACAAGTAACCTGCAAACGATGAAGGAATCAAATATCAACTCCATTTAGATTTAGCATTAATTTGGTAGTGTTTTATTGTAGTGTAGAAAACTAGTAACTTTGAAAGCTGAAAGATCTTTCAAATTTTATTGTATTTTGTTGCAGATACACTGAAGCATGTTCATCTATTGTGTTCAGTCATAAGCCAACACATTGGAAAAAAACACTAAGTGATAAGTTGAGAAGCCAAAACTGCTTATTTAGCAAGTTGAGCTGTTTACTCAAATAAAAGAAGTATTTTAAAAAGAATCTTCAAAATAACATTCTTTAAGATCTTTTAAAATGACAAAGAATGCAAGATGAAATGAGAAAAACAAATCCGCATATTAGCTGTTAAATATAATGAAAGAAGAATGTAGAAGGAGAGAGAGATTTAAAATTTGAAATTAACAGAAATCTTCAATGACCTCAAGCTAATATACAATAATAATCGTGTTCAAAATCAAGAAACCTCTAGATATTACTAATACAGATTAAAAATCTATGGAAAAAAAATTGTTGAGCTTATGTCAAGTACTCTTGGATTATAATATTGTAGATTCAGCTATGTTTGTTACCTCCTTTAAAATAGTTATCGGCTGACAAACACAAATAACTATATGAAGATTACTATTACTATTAGATTAAAGTGGTGAAAACACCCTCCAAACTTGGCAACGAATTATTACTTTCATCTCCGAACTATGCCTCGTACTTAAAACACCCTTATGCTTGACTAAATTATTAAATAAAGCAATCAAACAAGGGGTCTGCTAATGCATGACACAAATATGTATAGAATTTAGTGATAAAGTGGAACAAGACAAACCTTAGAATTGAACATCGCTTTATTGAGATCAACAATTTTCAGCTCATCATTATTGTTCACACTTTCGAAACTCAGTGTACTCACAATTCCCTGTTGGATAAATGTCTTCATTTTAGGGCATTTATAAATAACCACTCTTTTATGAAATGGAAATTCAAGAGCACGCTTAGTCAGAATGAAATGCCCCAGCATTGGCAAACATGCAAGTTTCAGCTTTTCCAACCGGGGAAATAAGGGCTCATTAGTCATGATTTCTTCTCCTTCTTGTTCCTCTTCTGTGATCACTTCTTCCATTACTGGACATTTTTCTATCTTTAGCTTTCGGAGATTCAGAAGACCTCTGGCCACTGATGGAGACATCAAGTTTCTCAATTTTCCACACTCATTTACTTTCAATGTCTCAAGTTTGCTGAAGTAGGCAGTTGGAAGTTGGTGAGAGCATAGAGAACTTATGCTGTCAGCCTCATTGATATATAGCTCTTCCAGGTTGGGACAAGAAACCTGCAAACATTGGCAAGGTATCAACTTCATTTATGATGTCTTGCAAATAATTACTAATAAAATTCTTATTTCTGGTGTGTTTTTTAATGTTATTTTAGTACAATAAGTTAAATCATGTTTAAACTAAATCATTAGATACCACTAAAATGTAAATATATGACTATACAATTTATAAATTAATTGTATTATCCATTTAACTATGAATTCGACCGCTCTATTTCTAATAAAATGCAGAAGTTGATAAATCTTTTACTTGAGAAACTGTAAAAGAAATTATTTTTTCTAAATGATCAAGTTGTACGGTAGATACATTCCTTTTCATCAAAAAGAGGGTGAAAAGTGTCAATTCATTTGTTCTTTCAAACTCATATTCATATTTCAAGATATTTTCTTCGAATTTGTGATGATGTATTATCGGTTATTTTTAAAATTGAACAAAGTCTATCAATTTTTGGGTTTTATAATAACTTTTATATATTATTAAAATTTGCTCAAGTTTGTATACGTATATTATTACAAAGTTATTATTAGACTTAAAAAAATAACTACTATATGTTTAACAGCATATATGTATTTGTCTATCAAGATCTAGTTGATATCTATCAGTATCTGTCTTTTAGTCAGAAACTTTGAGTAAATTTTTCTTATAAATAGAAGGGCTCCTTCATTGTAAATTATCCAAAAGAGAAATAAGAATTACTCTCTATTCTCTCTATTCTTCTTTTTTATTCTTAGTTTTTTTTTATAGCAAAATCACAATAATTAACAACTTAAAAAATTTTAAAGATATAAATATTTGATTTACTCTCGAAATTATATCAATATCACTTAAATTGAAATAATTAAAAATAATTGAATATTACTGCCAAAAAAATTTGGGCAAAGATAGTAATTAAAGTAATTAAAAACTTGAATTATTTTAGAAATCTAAAATATTAATTCATAAAAATCCTTCAAATAAAGACTTTTTCATGTAGAAGCAAACCTTTTCATTAAAAAGAGGATTTGAGTCGGTGATGGCATTGTTGGCTGTTGGCCAGAAATTTTGGAACACTCGTAATTCCTTCAAATGCATTTCCCGTAACAGAGAGAACTCAATGCCCTCAACAGTGTCACTGCAAAAGTGTGTGAAGCATTCCAGATCATCAAGTTTCAAGCAATATAAATTGGGGAACTTAATTACGTCACCTCTGATATGTGTCCCTCGAGAGATCCCTTCTTCTTCATCATCAGGGCAAGCTAAGGACACACAAAAAAGATGCCGTAGATGACCACAATAGATTACCTCCAGCCTTTCGAGTTTGGGGAATGAAATATTATTCTGATAGTGGATATTCAATGAATCACAATCAGACAGCCTGAGATCTTTCACATTCTGCAACTCGAACACTACATTCTTGGAGCCCTTTCCGCTTGAACTTACACATTCGCTATTCCTCAACAGGAGGCGGATCCAATCACCCAATGGGGTGCCCTTGGTGACGTCTAGATCGATAGCCTTGTTGTAAGTTTCCATGAATGAAGTAATCGTGTAGCGTCCACCCATTTTAAGAGCGTACCGTGTCAACTTGGAGGAAAGGCCCAAGTTACTGTAAATCACATCTTTAGAACATCCATCTAATGTCAGTGCAGTCAATCTCGATAACGATTCCAGCTCCCTCAAGGTGGAGTAACTACAATCTTCTACTCCCACTAGATGTAGTTCCTCCAATCGAACTATTCTTGATAACACCCCTGGTGAAATCCTCATACGTTCTTTTCCAATATTCCAATACTCTAGCATAGCTGGATTGGTTAACTCTAGCATAGTTAGATTGGTTAAGTTTCCTATCTCCACCGGAAGCTCCTTCAAGTAAGAATCTCTGATGCTGAGAATTTCTAAAGAGACTAGTTCCCGAATAATAGACATGTCATCCAACCTTAGATTACTCAGACACAGCGTCTTCAGATTTGACAACCTCTGAATGGATGATGGAAAGGGCAGAAGGGAGTTTCGACCAGATCCACTCAGGCTTATGACACTGAGTTTACTCGTTCCATCAAAAAAACCATCTTGTAGTTTGAAACCCTCTTTGAAACGGAATTTTAACATCAGAAGCTTCAGTCGTGGGCAAGATATTGGTCTGGGACGCTCATCAAACTTATTTGCAACAATTGACATATGACTATATTGCTCGTAAGAGTCTTTTCTTGGGAACTCTTTGGAGTTCACATCGTGACTTACCATAAAAATATGCTTACCCTCAGATGCAATATATATAGCCACGTCCCGGACCACATCATGCATTTTGACATAATCTTTACCTGAACCTTGGGATAACAAGAAACAATTTTTCAATGTTTCTAACAGATTAGACACCCTATTTCTTGCACGTTCTAAATTTTCAAGTTCTGAAAAGATGCCAAGCCCCACTCCATATCTAAGTAATTCTTCAGTCCAAATATTACTATCTTCCTCAAACAAGGAACAAAGCAAAAAGACATACCTGGCTTCATCACTCTCTAAGTGATTATAGCTTGTCTTCAGAGGTTGATACACCTTTGTAAGCACTTTTGGGATATTTTTTGGTACTGATTTTTGTAATTCTACAAGGGCATCCTCCCATGAAGGCTTCGTTTTACCCTTTAGTGCTCCTGCAACAGTAACAATTGCAAGTGGCAACCCCTTGCATTCTTTGGCAACATCTTTTGCTACTTCAGGAAGAGAGGGATCATCAGCTGAATAACCAGCTTTCTGCCTAAAAAGGACCCATGCTTCTTCATCAGATAAGATTCCAACATCTACAATCTTTTGAGCCTCCATAGCGTCACAAACATCTCGGAGGCGCGTCGTCAATGCCACTTTGCACTGATAGTTGTGGTTGCTACCAGTGGGAATTCCAAGTTTCTCTAGATCATAAAGAGCCTCCCAAACATCATCCAAAATTACAAGGACGCGACTTCCTTTTTGCATTAACCTTGCACGGAGCTGATCTCCACGACTTAACAAATTGTCTCCTTGCAATGACGTCAGCCCGACCTCTCCGGCGATCTCGCCCTGAATTCTTTTCAGGTCTTGTTGTTGACTGACAGTTACCATGACAACATCATTAAATAACCTTTCTTGTTTTGCCCTTGCTCTTACTTTCTCAGCCAGTGTTGTTTTACCAACACCACCCATACCACATATCCCAACAATAGTAATCTCCTCATCTCTCAAAGCTGCCATGACCTCTTCCTTCTTTTGTTTTCTGGAGACAAACTCCTCATTAGTGTTACTAGGTATAGCTTCAATTTCATCAGCTGGAACCGGATAGCAGAAAACAGCATGCTCGTTACCTTCCTTTTGAAGTTTAGTAACTTCCAGTGTAATTTTCTTAGCTCTCCTGCTCAGCAAGTAACGTGACTTCAATGTTGGACACCAACCGTAGATGCAACCCCTTTCAACCTCAGTTCGACCTCCCATTACAACTGCCACATCAGCAGTAGTAGTATCAACACTAGTTAACCAAGCCTCAACATTGGGTGAAATGACTTGTAAGTTTCTCCGGGCAGCCTCCACTCTTTGATTCACCCCACTTCTGATATTCTCGAGCTTATTAGATTCTTCATCCAGAGACCTGATGTTGCGCCTATAGTAAATCAAATACCCAATCTGTCGAGCAACTGGCAGTATCAAGTGTTCTGCGACTGGGCTCAAAATAGCAGTTATGATTTCCACAGCCATCTCCTTAATTAATTCTTCACTGGCTAGTCTAATAAAGAAAAACAGCCTCTTGTGTCTTTCCCTAGATCCTCTCAAGTCTGAATTCTACAAATTTTCTTTTGTGGACTAGATTTACAAGGAAACAAAGGTAGGAGAAAATGAGTGCTGAGAGGGAATGGAACAAGTAGATAAATCGGTTGGAGTAAAAATCAGTAGAAAAAATTGAAAATGAATACAAGATAGGAAAATGAAAGCTAAGAAAAAAATTGAAAATGAATACAAGAAAGGAAAATGAAAGCTAATAATTGATGTCCTGCTATTAACTCTACCCTACATGAACCTGTTACTATTTTGAAAGCAATGAATTAAAGATAAGCATTCAATACCTTCAAATTATGATCAAAGTTGCTATAATACTTTTTAATTTCACATAGGTATTATTACCTTCTGAACTCAATTTTAGTATACTTTTGTCACCCTTTTGTGCTGATACGACACCTTTATTACATAAAAATGAGGCTCACATCAAAGTTATCACATTAGCTAAAAAGGATAATAAAAATACACTAAAATTGAGTTCAGAAATAATAAAAACCTTGTAAAATTGGAGTATGTCATACCAAATTTGGTCATATTTCAAGGTACCAGATGCTTTAGTACTCCAATGAATTATAAACAAGAAACACACGTTTGTCTTTTAACATTGACCTACCCTATGATCCATAGTGCAATATTAACCTAAACTTTCTGGTCGTTTTACAATAGATGTTTTACAAAAACTATAATAGAAGTGTCTGCTTGCAAAATATGAAAAAATGTAACTTCAAACTGGTAATGTTGAGCTTATACAACTGATATCTATTCTCCTTACAAAACATGTGTCACACCTCGAGTCTACATCCTGGGTGGCGGAACCAACACTCGATATCATTGATGGCCCGAACGTACCCATAACGTGGCGTAACATAGAAACATACAACAATGGAGAATGGTAATATGACAATGAAAAAGGATAGTCCCAGTGCATTAAAGCTTCTTTTATGCGCAGAGTTCAGGAAAGGTTCTCACCACAAGGGTGTATTGTACGCAACCTTATATTGCAATTCTGCAAAGGGCTATTTCCAATGCTTGAATCTGTGAACTCTTAATCACGTAACAGCAACTTTAGCAGTTATTCAAATACTCCCTTGAATGGTAATATGACAATGAAAGGTGAAAAAGCAGGAATAGTAGTAGTGGGAGCTAGTGGTGATTGTATAACATTTCAAACTGGCAGACATAGAAAGTAATGTTTGCTTTTGGAATTTTGCCTCCAATTGATTGAGTCATTGTTCTCTATTATTGAAGTGAAAAATACAACATTCTCACTTCCTCTTTCTTTTTTTCCCCTTTCTCATTTGTTAATATTGCTTCTTGGATAATAATAGTGTTTATAATATTTCAAATAGCTAGTACAGTTTAGAAATAACCATTTTTCTACTCTGAATTCTGAACTCTGCTAAATATTGCGATTTTTTTTTAATTCACTTTTTTTGATTGGTTTTCTTAGTTAAAAAAAGGGCAGCTTGATGCACTAAAGTTTCTGTTACACGCGGGTGCAAGGAAGGCTAAACCACAAAATTTTTATTTAATAAATTTTATTGTATGCAATCTTACCCCATATTTTTGCAGGAAGTTATTTCCACAACTTGAAACCGTTGTTGGGTTCAATTGGTGCGAATGAAAAATGGAGGATACAATCCTTCGAAAAAAATACACACTGTTTTGGAAAAGGGATGACTGTTTGGTCAGTTATGGTTGTTCAGAAAAGACATGTTATTTCGAACTGGATAGACAGGACTATTCCGAAATAATATACTTTTTCGATTAACCATTGCCTCCTTTCCGAAAAGGAACTCATGGCTATATAACCCTGCATTTTTTTCACACATTTAGTATGAAAATTTTTGCATAGAAAAAATATTTCTGTTGCTTCGAAAAATTCTGTGTGATCATCTCCCGTTGAGTGAGTTCGAAGAAAACCGGAAAGTTTAAGGCATCACTACATTCTGGTCGTGAAGTCATTTTATCCTAGAAGAAAAATTTCGTAACTTCGGGTAATTGAGAAAAATTATTTTCTTAAATACACTCTGTGAATTCGGAAAACTTACCTTATTCTACTTATCTTTTTTCTTTAAAATAAAATAACACACTTCTTAGATACTTCATATTGAACTTGTGTTGAAGGTGTTGAAAATCTTTATAAGTGTTCTTGATTTAATCTTGAACTTGTGTTGAAGTTGTTTTGACATAATACATATTGTGTACCAAAAACAACAACTGTCACCTCTTAGTCACATAACAACAATTTTATTAGTTACTCCAAACACTCTTGTGGATTGTGTGGTGTGAAATGAAAGTTGAAAGAGCAATAATGGAGAAGTGCGGTCGAAATGACAGCATTATTGATTGAGTCCAATTGATTGCTTTTGGAATTTTGCCTCCAATTGATTGAGTCATTTGATGTTAGTCAAAGTTATACTCCCGCCATTTTGAAATAAGTGAATTGTTAGAATATTTATTGGTGTTTCAAAATAAGTGAATCATTGGATTTTTTTTTAAATTTATCCTTATGATTTGACAACTAATTAACTTTTAAAAAGGTATTACAAGATTAACTTTTTCTTTTTTAGAGGTAAAAATGAAAAGTTATGTTACATTATGTCTTTAATGTTTTTTCCTTAATCTGTGTGTCAAAATTCAACAATTCATTTATTACGAAACGAAAGGAGTATGTATTTAGTCATTATTTGTTTTATATTTAGTATTTTTATTTATCTTTTTTGATTATTAATTTTATGGATTGTGTCTAATATTATAATTTGAAGTGTAAGATTAAAATGATGCGAAGATGAAGAAATTTAGAGCTAAAATAAATTAAAGACAAAAGATTGTAAAAGAAAATTAAACAGACAGCTTAATGAAACTAATTTATTAAAATAATCAAATATGACCCTGAATTTGAACGGAAAAAATGACAAATTCAATAGCCTTCCGTGTTAGTGGCGCTACACACAACTAGCTATAACAGTTCATTTTTATTCATCTTTATTCCATTTTGAACTCAATTATTTTATTTGAAGGTTTTTTCCCTACACCTATAAATACTCTATAAAAAAATTTAGTTTTTACATAACTTTTGACCTAGAGAGAGCTAGAAGCCGTCGTGGAGGTCGAAAAAAATTGATTTCATCTTTTCTTCTCCTTTATTATTTATTTTTATATTTTTCTTTGGATGATTCATTGTAATTATTGTTCCATATCTATATGGAGTTAAACTTCTCGTTCTAGTTTTCAGTTCACATTCCAAAACATTATTTTTTCTTCTTTATTTTCACTTCATTTTTTTATTTTGAGAAGCATTATCAATCAGTCGCACATATTTCGAAATATCAATGGACTAACACACACACAAAATAAATCAAAGTACTCATTAATTCCTATTTCGTGAAACATGTGGGGTAAAAGAAGAGGCATTTGCCTTACAAAAATAATGGGCAACATTTAGTAGGTCGTTCAAACAGATGACACAACCGATAGCACATATTTTGAAAATTCATGGTATAGCAATACAAAAAAATGAAAATAATTTGCAATTCCAACATTTTTTGTTCATTTGTCATAAAACAATCTACATCCACCTCTCTGAAATAACCTTCATCATTTAATAGGCCATCATGAGCATAGGCGTAGCCATGAGTTTTGAGCAAAAAAATATTTTGATGCACCTATTCCTAGAATCCCATAGGCTAACACATAGAAAAAATTAAAAATGAAAATAATTCGCTTTGTTTTAAAATAGACTACGTCCACCTCTCTGAAGCAACCTTTATCATATAATAGGTCATCGCCGATATAGTCATGAGTTTTTGATAAAAATAAATTTCGACAGACTTGTCCCTAGGAATTCATTGGCTAACACACACGGAAAATTAAAATAATTCAAAAAACATGTTTTCGTTCGTTTGTCCTATAAAAGGCTAGTCCACCACTCTAATGTAGACCTTATCATTTAATAGATCGTCACAGCTGCAACTATGAGTTTTCGATAAAAAATCATTCCGACACACCTATTTTAAGAAATTCATAGGCTCACACACAAAAAAATTAAAATAATTCACAATTCCTACTTTTTCATCCATTTGTCCTAGGACAAGTTGCCGTCTACCTATCCGAAGTAGCCCTTATCATTCAATAGGTCGTCACGAGCGCACCCATGAGTTTCGACAAAAAATCATTGCGACACACCTATCCCCTTTAATTCATTGGCTAGCATACAAGAAAATATTGAAATAATCTGAAATTTGTATTTTTTTACTCGTTTGTTCTAAAACAGATTATGTCTATTTCTCTAAAGCAGCCCTTATCATTTAATAGGTCTGGACGCATCCATGATTTTTCTATAAAAAAATTATTCTGATGATCCTATCTCATAAATTAATAGACTAACATACACGAAAAAACTGAAATAATCTGTAATTTCTACTTTTTTCGCTCGTTTGTCTTTAAACATGCTACGATTGCCTCTCCGGAGGAATCCTTATCGTTTAATAGGTCATTACGGATGCACACCTTCCATGTATGGAGTAAAACAATCTACGTAGATTTTTCAAAAATAATGCACAATCATCACAACCGCACCCATGGGTTAACACATATAACATACCGAAATAATCCTTATTATTTCGTTGACTTCAGAGGACATAAGAGATGAAGTCAATCATCAGTGAGGAAGACCCGCAAATAGAAGAAGCCAATATATTATTAGATTTGTTTAATTTCATGTCTCTCTGTTTAATTAGTTCTTTTCTATATTTTGAGAATTATATTTATTTTCTTCTTTTTTAATTTGTGTTATAGTCATCGCAGGTAACTCACTAGACCAAGTAACTTGATCATTTGGCCTTATCACAATAAATTGAGATGCAAGCGATCAAATCCTTCGAGAAATGAATGCAGCTGAAAAGATATGTTATAAAGCAACTTATCATGATTAACTGCATTATATTTGAGGCGTTTGTTTTTAGGTCCCTAGCAATTATAAGGTCAGTTTTTATGTCCTGATTTATTTGAATATTTCATTGTGAAGTTTTCTGTCATTGTCAAACACCTTCAAATATTAAAAGCTATGAACATTAAAAATAAGTCAATTTAAACGTCCTACAAAATATTTTGATGTCAACAACATGACAGTATATGAACACTCAATAGCCAAAGATCCAATGCAGCACCTATATTGCTAAGATTAAAATATACGGTAAAATATATTACATGACCTATTTTTCATGCATAATGATAAATTATCATAGGGAAGATATGTAAATTTGAATTTATCAGACATAAAAGCAAGCTTTTATCCCCAACATCATTTTGAATTTGTTTAATTAATTACTGTTTTTGTATCTAATTATTTTCAACCTATTTTATTTTAAATTAATAAATTAACTATTTAAGAAATCCTTCAAATAACTTTAAAAAATCCTAAACTAACGTAACCCACATCTTCTATAATAAAACTACATCATGGCAAGTAGTAATTTTTTGGGAAAAGGACAAAAATAACACCTAAAACTAAAATAATTCTACAAAACTAGCATCTAAATTTAAAAACCCAATAAATAGCCACTCGGTGGAAAGTAATTCCAACCGAATAGCCAAGAAATAGATACCCCAGTTTCTAGCCTTCTTTTGGTGGACAATGTTTAGATATTCATTGGTTTCATTTCTATAGGTCTTTTTCTTTTTTAAAATTTTTGTTGCTGCTTTTTTTTGGCTCCCTTTTCCTTTTTAAAGATTCTACTCTTTTTTATTCTTTTTAAACTATCGAGTAATTGCTTCGTTCTTTTTTCAGATTATTTTACATTCACCAACATTATTAAAATAACATATTATTTGTTTTGTTTAGTTTTACTTATTTATACAATAAAATACAATACCATATACTTTTAATATAATACAATTATTAAAGATATATATTTATATATAATAATGATACAGTTTCTATATATAATAATTATAACTTTTTATACACATCCTATACAATTTTTAACTATAATTATTATTTAGATACATATTTTATACGACTCTATATAGTTTCTACATGCATTCTAAAAATGTATCAAACTAGTATAAGAGAGTATCAATTAAGTATATGGGCACTGCAAGTGTATTAATATAGTATAAAAATGTATTAATGTGGTATAAAAGAGCATCAATTGGATATAGGGACTGCATGTGTTTGCATAGAATCTCCTTTCTCTTTTTTAAAAAGTGTATCAATATAATAATAAAAGTGTATTAATATGGTATAAAACTGTATCAATTGAGTATAGAGACTGCATGTACCCAATTGGGTCAACTGGCTAAAAAAGGGGAATTAAATTGGGCAGACTGGCTACAGTGTCAACATTTATGAGTAACTTCCGGTTCCTATTTTCAACCATCACATACACACAATTGTACACCACACAAAAATATATTACACTCCCAACAAATTAATTCCTCAAAATATTATTGAACTTGTGTAAATATCCCACTAAAGTAATTTTTGTTTCTTTTAGGATAATATTATCACTGAATGCACTTCTTTCCATTATTGGGTAAAACTAAGAAATTGTTAAGGATATGTTTGGAGAATCACAAGAAAAGTGAAATTAGATGTAATTACATAGTCCAATTCTCAATTAGGAATAGAGAATTAGGTGCAATTTCGTGATGTAATTACAAAGTTACATTTTATTTCTTTTTTTAAATAAAATTTAATGTCTTTTTCTTTTAAGTTTCTTTTTTATTTTTACTTTTTTTTTATTTTACATTATTTGTCTTTCATCTCTTTTCTTCTCATTTTCGAACTCTACTTCTTATGATTCAATATAATTACTCATACTTTTTTCTTTATTTAGTGCATTATTGCATTTTTATAATTTTTATTCTAGTGTTTGAATTAAAGTAATATTTTATTATTTAATGAGATTATAGACTTATGTGTTTTTCGTTCTTCTGAATTATATTTACTCGTCGGAATTTTATACAAGAGTATTATATTTTTCTCTTGAATTTTGAATTTATGTTTCTGTTTATTTGTTTTAGTAGTAAAGACATGCTATTTCATATTGTATGTCACTGCAAATTGTCTAATAACATATAATTTAAATTTTTCTATGGCTTTCCAAATATATCATTAACTATTTTTTAGTTTCACCTTATTTTGGAAAGATGTACATAGTTTAATAAAAATATTTTCTAAAAAAAATTTAACAAAAGTTACTTTAGTAGGATGTTTGCACAAGTTCAATGGCAATTTGAAAAATTAACTCGACAATTTGAAGTGACATGCAATATAAAATAATAAGTTTATAGTACTAAAACAAATAAATTGAAACATAAACAAAACACAAATTGAAAATTCAAGAAAAAATACAATACTCTTATATAAAATTCCAACGAGTAAATAATTCAAAAGAAAGGAAAAATACAGAAGTCATCTCATTCACTAATGAAATACTACTTTAATTCAAACACTAAAATAAAAATGCAATAATGCGCTAAATGAAGAAAAAAAATATAAGTAATTATATTGAATCATAAGAAGTAAAGGTTGGAAAATGAGAAGAAAAGAGATCAAAGATAAATAATGTAAAATAAAAATTAAAAAAATTAAAATAATAGAAATAAAAATAAAATTAAAACAAAAAGAAATAAAAATCAAAAAAAGAAATAAAATGTACCTTTGTACTTACATCACGTAATTGCACCTAATTCTCTATTCCTAATTGAGAATTGGACTATGTAATTACATCTAATTTCACTTTCCTTGTGGTTCTCCAAACATATCCTTAATAATTTTTTAGTTTTACAAAGAAGTGCATAGTTCAGTAACAATATTGTCTTAAAAGAAACAAAAGTTACTTTAGTGGGATGTTTACGCAAATTCAATGACATTTTGAGGAATTATCTATAAGCACAAATTTTATGTCAGGAAGAAAAATATTATAATAAAGGGAGTCAAACTGCATTGTATCACTTGAAGCGGGGATGATTTGTTTCTTATTTAAATAAAAAGTTGATAATATCGTAAGTAATTTTATGTCTAATGCATGTCTTGTAAATTTTTGATTTAGTATTTTTGTAAAAAAATTAAAATCAGTTATAATATGCCTCCACTAGGAGCCTTGGGCTAACTGGTAAAGTTATTGCCACTGTGACCAGGGTCAAGCCTTGGAAAGAGCCTCTGGCAGAAATGCAAGGTAAGGCTGCACAATACACCCTTGTGCTGGGGCCCCTTCCCCGGACCCCGCACATAGCGGGCACTTTAGTGCACCGGCCTTCCCTTTTATAATAGGGGCCCCACCAATTTTGTGAATGACTGCATGTCTCCCGTTTGACTTGGAAAATGGCTTCTCGCGTCCCGCCAAAGCAACCCGATCGATTTAATTGGCTATTAAGGAACCATCCGAGAAGTTTTGCCTAAAAACTATTCTAGATTTCTTATGATGTATGTGTTTTAGTATATTCATTCTTGGCTTAATTTCTTGAAAGTAAAAAATTGTATTGGTATGTGAATGGCCCAAAATTTTGTGATGTGATGATCAACTAGCAAAGGTAGATACAATGCAAGTAATGATCCTTTTCAGGAACTATAATATGTTTCGAGTCTCTTGAACCTATCAAATATTTAGAACCGAATCTCTTAGTATATAATCTGCTAAGACGATGATCGCGATCACCTCAAAATCAGTCTAAGATCCAACCAATGAACTATAAAAAGAAGTTGTTAGAGATCAGGAATCACTACGCTAAGCTCTTAGTCGATAAAAGAACTATTATATACACAAATTGGCTGGTTGAATACCTGCATAGCTTCTTCCGATCGAGTACGAACAAACATAGCCAGATTGATTGGTGTTGTCACTTGACGAATTGGATTTCTTGCTTTTAGTTTTATAAAAATGACTAAAAAATTAAGATGAACAACTTTTGTTATAAGATAAAATCTTTTCCTTTATAGTCTTCATTGTCAATTTTATGTTGAATGCTCAATATTGAGAGTCTTGTCATTAAATAGAAAAATATTCAATGTTTACATCCCTAAAGATCCGTCTTCCTATCCCTAAAGATCAACTTTTCTATCCCTCTAAATCCGTTATTCTATCCCACCAAATTGCTCTTACTAAAGACACTATTATTCTCTTTAACTACTAAATAAAATCTATGTAATTACACTAATATACAACAATATATGATTATATTAATATACAATATTTACATCATGCTAACATCCCCCCTCAAATTGATGCTGGTAGATCAAGAAGCATCAATTTGCCGACTAGAAACTGATGTCGTTGTCGTGTCATTGATTTTGTAAATGCATCAGCTATTTGAAGATCACTGGACACGTGCGGAAGAGTAATGACACCTTTATCTACAGCTTCTCGTATATAATGACAGTCTACTTCGATGTGTCCGTTCATGGTAATCCGTATTAGTAGCAATCTGAATAGCACTTGTATGGTCAGCATGGAGAAGAGTAGGATTAGATTGAGGAAATCCAATATCAGCAAGTAATACACAAAGTCACACAATCTCGGAGAAAGCAGTAGACATTGTTCGATATTCAGCCTCTGTTGAAGATTTTGACACGCGGTCTTGCTTATTACTCTTCCAAGATATCAAAGACTCTCCAAGAAACATGCACCAACCAGTAACTGAACGACGAGTGTCAGAACATCCCGCCCAATCAGAATCACTAAAAGCATTAAGACAAATAGGCGAACCACTAGGAAAGAATAACCACGATTAGATGTTCCTTGGAGGCATCGAATGATGCGACAGACAACCACCAAATGAAGATGACGGGAAGCTTGCATGAATTGACTAACTTGTTGAACTGCAAAAGAGATATCTAGCCTGGTAATAGTAAGGTAACTTAAGCTCCCAACTAGTTGCCGAAATATAGTTGGATTAGGAAGAAGATCGCCTTCCTCTCGGCAATACTTTACATTCAATTCTAATGGAGTATCCATGGAGGAGGAATCCTGAAGACCTGCCAAAGAAATTAAATCTTGGGTATATTTTTGTTGATTTAGAAACATACCGGATGAATCACGATGAACTTCCAAATCGAAGAAATATGTAAGAGTACCAAGATCTTTCATATGAAAAGAATCCTTAAGTTGTTGCAGGCTAGTGATTAGTAAAGAATCAGTTCCTGTAATAATAATGTCATCGACATATACCAAAAGAAGAACACAACCTGTAGATGTTTTTCGAAGAAACAAAGATGAGTCATAGTTTCTCTGCTCAAAAGAGAATTGTAGCAAAGTAGATCGAAATTTGTCAAACCATGCTCTGGGAGCTTGTTTTAATCCATACAAAGATTGCTTCAACTTGCATACATCTGATGTAGGAAATGAGAACAAACCTGGTGGAGGTTTCATATAAATATCCTCATTGAGATCACCATGAACAAAAGCATTTTTGAATCCATTTGATGAAGATTCCAGTTTTGCGAAGCAACAATAGAAACAATAGTTCTCACCATCGTCATTTTTGCTACTAGTGCAAAATTCTCTTCATAGTTCACACCATACTCCTGCTTGTTATCAAGAACAACCGACCGAGCTTTATACCGATCAAGAGTTCCATCAGAATGAAGTTTAATGGAATAAACCCATTTACATCCAATTAGATGGACATTTGAAGGACATGAAACAATATCCTATGTGTCCTTTTCTTTGAGAGCCAAAAGTTCTTCCTCCATTGCCTTCTGCCAACATTCATGCTTAGAAGCTTGTGAGTAACAAGTTGAAACAGAAATGGTGGATAAAGTAGGTGAAAATCCATACCAATTAGGAGTACGAGATACTCTTGTAGATCGTTGAGTGGGCTCAAGAGGAGCAGGCCTTGAAGAATTCTCAGATTCTAGTTGCGGTACAGTTTCAGGTGACGGATCAATATCAGGAGAGAGTAAAGTTAGCCGCCGACGTTCGTACACAAATTCGGGTTTGAACCTCTTAGAAGAAGATGACAAATCCTTAAAAGTAGGAGGAAGAAGAGAAGCAGGAGATGACTCAACATGAGTAGGAAAAAAATACCGATTCTCAAAGAAAACAATATTTCTAGAAACATGAAATTTATTAGAACATGGATCATAATAGAGAAAACCTTTCTGCGAAGTACTATAACCCATAAAAACACATTTAGTAGACTGAACAGAAAGTTTATTATGTTGAGAAGGAGGAAGATGCACAAAACAAATACAACCAAATGTATGAAAATTATCATAGCTTGGATTTTTGTGATAAAGAAAAAAATATGGAGACTTAAGATTTAACACTTTAGATGGCAACCTGTTAATTAAATAGACATCAGTAGACAAAGCTTCAACCCAATATTTAGATGGGACAGAGGACTCAATCAATAAAGTACGAGTGACATCTAAAAGATGACGATTTTTACCCTCAGCAACCCCATTTTGTTGTGGTGTATATGGACAAGAGCTTTGTGGGACAATTCCTTTGTCAAGTAAAAAATTTTTGAATTCATTTGACATATATTCTCCACCAGAATCAGATCTTAATAATTTGATACAAGTAGAAAATTGAGTCTCAATGTAAGCCAAAAATATCTTGAACATGGAAAATACTTCAGATTTGGTATGAAGAAAATACACTCATGTAAATCGACTATAATCATCTATGAATGTCACAAAGTACTTGAACTGAGCATGAAAAAAAAATTGGTGAAATACCCCAAACATCACTATGAACAACATCTAAACACTTTGTAGCACGACTACCCAAATTAGGAAAAGGAAGAATTTTACTTTTGCCTAATTTACAAGTAGAACAATCAAATGAAGCAGGGAAAAATTGACTTTTACTTCCTAATAAACCAGAATTTGATAAATAAGACAACACAACAGAATTTGGATGTCATAGACGCTTATGCCAAAGCTCAGTCTTATTAGCCGTAGAAGTACAAGCAAAAGATATAACAGGAGGAATGGAAAATTGTATAGGAAACAATCTTCCAACTTTAGGCCCCTTCACGATTATCATCCCCAACACCTGATCCTGCACAAGACAATCATTACAAAAAAAATTTACATCACAATTGTCATCAACCAATTGTCTAATTGAAATAAGACTAGTTGAGAGCTTCAGTGAAACAAAAACATTCTTGAAAGTTGGAGCAATATCCCAAACCTTGGTAATGGGTAAATTACTACCATTAGCAACCTGTATTTGTGATTAACCTTGATACTTACAAACATTTTTTAGCATGCTTGTTGAGTTGGTCATATGATTGGAAGCACCAGAATCAACAATCCAAAAATTAGATTTAACATCAATACCTTGTACCATTTCAGGAGTAAGAACTTGTCCTGAAGATGAGTTCTCTAGAGTGGAACCATCTATTGCTGCATGAAAATTATTTACCTTACGATTCTGAGGGCGTGTTGGACACTCTTTGATAATGCGTCCTTGCTGTTCACAATAATTACAGAACTTCTTTCCATAATTTCTAGCAATATGGCCATATTTCTCGCAATTATATCATTGAGTTCTACTTATATCCCTATTCATACCTTTACCTTGAGCAGCAAATGCAACAGCGACATCATTTTCTCTTCCGAAAGCATTTTGTGTGACAAAATGTTGCTCTTCACGAAGCAATTCCCCAAAACAAACATCTAGGGAGGGAGACGGGTCACGATTCATCAAGTTAGAGCGACCACTCTCAAACTCAGAGCGTAACTTCATCAAAAATCGACCTCGCTTGCTTTGCTCATGAACTTGCTGAATTACAAAGAGAGATTCAGAAGGTATTTTGGCATAAAAAATATCTATAAATTCAGCCCATAAGTTTTGAAATCCAGAATAATAATCCTGAATAGAAAGACCTCCTTGAGAGTAATTAGCAATTTCATACTCTAAGTGAAAGCGCCGGGCACTATTATCTTGGTTGTAAACCTTTTGTAAATAATCCCACATGACCTTAGCTGTCTTGTAAGGCCTGAGATTAGAAACAATAAGAGGGACAATTGACCCTAAAAGCCATGTCATCACCCCAGCATCTTTAATCTTCCATTCACCTAACTTTGTAGGATCAGTAGGAGCAGGATCGGCTCCATCTATATAGCCCCATAGTTCTTTTTTGGTAATAAATAACTGAAACTGAAACTCCCATAACGAAAAATTCTTTCTAGTGAAACAAACAATGAAAGATTCAAACTGATATGAACTCATAATTATAAAAACTAAAAGCACTAACTCAAAAAGAACAACCAAAATGACCAAGATCAAAGTCCTAGGTGTTAATTGTCGAGGAACAATCAACAAAAACAGAAATTTTCAAAATAAATTTTGAAAGAAACCACAATTGAACTCTATGAAACAAGACAGCCAAGAGAAGGCTCCGATACCATGTCAATTTTCTGTTGAATACCTCTCAATATTGAGAGTCTTGTCATTAAATAAAAAATATTCAATGTTTACATCCCTAAAGATCAGTCTTCCTATCCCTAAAGATAAACTTTTCTATCCCTCCAAATCCGCTATTCTATTCCACCAAATCTGCTCTTACTAAAGACACTATTATTTTCTTTAACTACTAAATCAAATCTATGTAATTACACTAATATACAACAATATATGATTACATTAATATACAATATTTACATCATGCTAACATTCATGACATCAGATGCCTTCTGCAACAAACTGGGCCATAGTTAATGGGAAAGTTTAAGTATATTCAACTGCTTTGTATTGTGACATCATTTAAACAATTCAATCCAAATCGTTCAAAAGGTAATACCTATAGTCTTCATGACTTATACTTACGTACTGAAATCAAATCAATCATAAAAACTTACTAAACGCGACTGATTCAATTTCTCTTTTGACAAGGCAACATTTATCCTAGAGAGTGTTCATGAAATCTTGCCTAGATTTATCGCCAAATAACATATTGAGCTTTAATTTTATATGATCATCACCAAAACTGACATACATTTACTGATATGACTTACGATATCATAGGTAGTGCTGTAAATCAAAAGGTATCAACTAGAATTAGAAATGTAAGACCTGTATACTGTATTATTACATTTGTAACTTTAACATTATCTATAGTTCTTTTACGCAATATAACCAATGATAAATGCATGTTGAGGTGTTCAAAGGGCTTGGTTTCAACTTTTCTGCTAGAGAATACAATCAGGATTCATATGGTATATTGGTATCATTGTTTTATGTGTTGGCAGAATAGGCATTACAGCATTACTAGATGGAAAATGCAAATACCCAGTTAATTGGGGATAGAGTGAAAAAGAGAATTATTTTAGAACTCTAGCTCCGCCTCTGTGAACATATCCTCCATTTGTCCATCTATAGGTACTCAAGAATCTATCACACACAAATTAAGTAATGTAAGCAAAACACAGTTAGATATTGCATATCATTCA
>NC_061120.1:220192975-220217622 GCF_002878395.1 Capsicum annuum | reverse complement strand
GAATTTAGAACGAGAGATAAATTTAAAATTTGAAATTTATAGAAATCCCCAATGACCTCAAGCTAATATACAATAATAATCACATTCAAAATCAAGGAATATCTAGATATCACTAATGCAGATAAAAAGTCTATGGAAAAAAGTTATTAGGTTCACGTGAACCCTTGAATTATAATATTGTAGATTCACCAATGTTTGTTACCTCTTAATAAAAATAACTTTTAGATTGAAGTGGTGCAAACACCCCCAAAACCGAACTATGGCTAGTACTTAAAAATAAGAATTGTAAACTCAAGACTTCTTTTTTTTATTTGGCAGCTTATGTGGCATTTTTCATAAGCACCTCACCTGCAAAAAAGAGGTTGAGACCACTTGCTAAGTCACGTGGCAGATCATGGGCGTCTTTAAATTCATTTAGTCAAGTCTATGGGCGTTTTAACTACTAGGCATAGTTCAGGACAAAAATAATAATTCATGCTAAGTTTGAAAGTGTTTCCACCACTTCACTCTAATTATTACTATTGCTATTTGCTAGTTAAATCAGAAAGAGAGCAGTCGACCAGGGGTCTATTAACGCATGACACAAATTTATATAGCATTTAGTTATGAAGCGGCAAAAGACAAACCTTAGAATTGAACATCGCTGTGTTGAGATCAACAACTTTCAGCTCATCATCATTGTTCACATTTTCGAGATTCAGTGTACTCACAGCTTCCTGTTCGATAAATGTCTTCAGTTCAGGACATTCATCCATATCCACTTCTCTGAGGAATGGAAACTCAAGAGCTTGCTTAGTCAGAATGAAATGCCCCAGCTTTGGCAGATTTTCAAGTTTCAGCTCTTCCAATCGGGGAAATAAGGGCTCATTCCACATGATTTCATGTCCTTCTTGTTCCTTTTCTGTAATCACTTCTTCGATTGATTCGCAATCTTTTATACTTAGTGTCCAGAGATTCAGAAGACCTCTAGCCACTGATGGAGACATCAAGTTTTTCAATTTTCCACAATATTGTACTTTCAATGTCTCAAGTTTGTTGAAGTAGGCAGTTGAAAATTGGTGAGAGTATAGAGCCGTTATGTTGTTTGCCTCCCAGATATATAGCACTTCCAGGTTGGGACAAGAAACCTGCAAACATTGACAAGGCATCAACTCCATTTCTGATGTCTTGCAAATAATTACAAATAAAATTCTCATTTCTGGAATGTGTCTTTTAATGTTATGTCATCACAGTAAGTTAAATCATTTTTAGACTAAATCATTAGATATCAATAAAATGTAAATGTATGAATAGACAATATATAAATTAATTGTATTATTCATTTAACTATGAGTTCGACCACTCTATTTCGATCACTTCTAATTAGTTATTTTAAGTCATTTAAGACATGTATACTTCACTGCTTCAATCGTGATTTTACTATGTTGCCCCTAATTAATAAATATGGCCATCGAAGCATTATGTCACTTAAATTTTAATAGAAGAAAAAATATTATAAATCACAACAAGTAAGAAAATGAATTATTTAAAAAATATAAGCGACTATCAATGCCACAAAAGTTTGGACAAAGAGATTAACAAGGAGAAAAAAGTATTATAAATTAAAGTAATTAAAAACTTAAATTATTTTGAAAATATAATTGACAATTAACGCCACAAAAGTTTGAAATAAATTGTAAAGCTAAAATATTAATTCATAAAAACCCTTCAAATAAAAACAAACCGTGTAGAAGCAAACCGTTTCATTAAAAAGAGGAGTTGAGTCGGTGATAGCATCGTTGGCTCTAGGCCAGAAATTTTGGAACTCTGGTAATCCCCCGAAATATATTACCCGTAACAGAGGGAACTCAATGCCCTCAACAGTGTCACTGAAAAAGTGTGTGAAGCATTCCAGAGCAGTAAGTTACAAGCGACATAAATTGGGGAACTTGATTACGTCATGTCTCATATGTGTCCTTCGAGAGATCCCCTCTTCTTCATCATCAGGGCAAGCCAAAGACACACAAAAAAGATGCCGTAGATGATAACACACTCTCACCTCCAGCCTTTCGAGTTTGGTGAATAGAATATTATTCAGACAGTGGATATTCAATAAATCACAATCAGCCAGCCTGAGATCTTTCACATTCTGCAACTCGATCACTACATTCTTGGTGCCCTTTCCTTCTAAACATACAACTTCGCTATTCCTCAACAGGAGGCGGATCCAATCACCCAATGGAGTGCTCTTGGTGACCTCTAGAGCGATAATCTTGTTGTAAGTTTCCATGATTGAAGTACCCATGTAGACTCCACCCACTTTAAGAAAGTACCGTGTCAAATTGGAGGAAAGGCCCAAGTTACTGTAAATCACATCTACGGAACATTTATATAATGTCAGTGCAGTCAATCTGGATAAGGATTCCAGCTCCCTCAAGATGGAGTAACTACAGTGTTTTACTTCCACCACATGTAGTACCTCCAATCGAACTAGTTTTGATAAGACCCCTGGTGAAATCCTCATAAGTTCTTTATGAGTATTCCAATACTCTAACATAGTTAGATTGGTCAAGTTTCCTATCTCCACCGGAAGCTCCTCTAAGTAAGAATCTCTGATGCTGAGAATTTCTAAAGTGACAAGTTTCCCAATAATGGACATGTCATTCAATCTTAAATTACTCAGATATAGCGTCCTCAGATTTGACAACCTTTGAATGGATGATGGAAAGGGCAGAATGGAGTTTCTATCATATCCACTCAGGCTAATGACATTGAGTTCACGCATTCCATCAAAAAAATCATCCTGTAATTTGAATGTCTTAGAAAAGAGTTTTAACATCAGAAGCTTCAGTCGTGGGCAAGATATTGGTTTATGAAGTTCATCAAATTCACTTGCGACAATTGACATGTGACTGTATTGCTCGTAAGAGTCTTTTCTTGGGAATTCTTTTGAGGTCACATCGTGACTTACCATAAAAATATGCTTGCCCTTAGATGCAATGTCTATAGCCACATCACGAACCACATCATGCATTGATGCAATGTCTATAGCCACGTCACGGACCACATCATGCATTTTGACATAATCTTTGCCTGAACCTTGTGATAGCAAGAAACTATCTCTGAGTGTTTCTAACAGAGGACACATCATATTTCTTGCATGTTTCATATCTTTTGCAGTTTCAGAAATGATGCGAAGCCCAACTCCATATCTAAGTAATTCTCCAGTCCAAATGTCACTATCTTCTTGGAACAAAGAGCAGAGCAAAAACAGGTACCTGACTTGATGACTTCGCAAGAAATCATAGCTTAGCTTCAGATGTTTATATACCTTTATCACTCCAGAGATATTGTTTGTTTCTCCATCCTGCAATTGTTTAAGGGCAGCCTCCCACAAAGGCTTGGCTTTGCCCTTTAGTGCTCCTGCAACAGAAACAATTGCAAGTGGCAGCCCCTTGCATTCTTTGGCAACGGCTTCTGCTATATCAGGAAGAGTAGGATGATCAGCTGAATAACCGGCTTTCTGCCTAAAAAGAATCCATCCTTCTTCATCAGATAAGATTTCAACATCTACTATCTTTTGAGCTTCCATAGCGTCACAGACACCTCGGAGACGCGTCGTCAATGCCACTTTGCACTGATAGTTGTGGTTGCTACGAGTGGGAATTCCAAGTTTCTCTAGATCATCAAGAGCGTCCCAAACATCCTCCAAAATTACAAGGACGTGACTGCCCGTCTGCATTAACCTTGCACGCAGCAGATCTCCAGGACTCAATAAATTGTCTCCTTGCAACGACGTCAGCCGACTTCTCCGGCGATCTTGCCCTGAATTTTTTTGAAATCTGGTTGTTGACGGACAGTTATCATGACAACATCATCAAACAACCTTTCTTGTTTTGCCCTTGCTCTTACTTTCTCAGCCAGAGTTGTTTTACCAACACCACCCATACCACATATCCCAACAACAATGATCCCCTCATCTCTCAAAGCTTCCATGACCTCTTCCTCCTTCTGTTTTCTGGAGTCAAACTCCTCACCACTGTGTATAACTTTAACTGCAGGTGGTGCTGGACAGGAGAAAGGAACATAACCTCTGCCTTCATTTTGAAGATCATTCATAGCCGGTTCAAATTTCTTAGCTTTCCTGCTCAGCAAGTAACCTGACTTCAAGTTTGGACACCAACCATAAAAGCAACCTCTTTCAACCTCAACTCTACGTCCTAGTAAAACCGCCACCTCAGCAGTAGTCTCACCAACAATAGTTAACCACTCCTCAACATTGAGTGAAACGCCTAGTGAGTTTCTCCATTCAGCATCCTTTCTTTGCTGCACCCCGCTTCTGATATTCTCCAGCTTCTCACATGCATTTTCCAAAAATCTGATGTTGCGCCTATAGTAAATCAATTACCCAAATTGTCGAGCAACTGGCAGTATCAAGTGTTCTGCGACTGGGCTCAAAATAACAGTTACGATTTCCATAGCCATCTCCTTAATTAATTCTTCACTGGCTAGTCTAATAAACAAAAACAGCCTCTTGTGTCTTTCCCTAGATCCTCTGAATTCTACAAATTTTTTTATTTTTTTTTTCTTTTGTGGACTAGATTTACAAGGAAACAAAAGGTAGGAGAAAATTAGTGCTGAGGGGGAATGGAGCAAGTAGATGAAATTGTTTGGAGTAAAAGTCAAAACGTAAGAAATAAAAAGAAACAATAAAATGGCAATATACAAAACAAGTAAAACAACAAATAATAATTCATATATTAGAAAAGAAATTAAACTGCGGGATATTCAAATCATATCATACATTCAGAAGTATGACAACACACAATTATCTACTAACTGTCAACTGTAGTCCTTAACCTTCAAATCTTTCTATCTAAAACTATATCTTCGGTCAGCTGAAACTGTGACATATCTTGTTTTTCTACTAAAATGACGTCTCCATAAAAATATCAAATGTTTTAAACCCATCATTTATGATTAACAATAATAACATTTTTAGTGTAATTAAACCCCAAAATTATTTTTGTAAAAATCACTTCAAAGTAGTGTCGGCCAGAAATATTTTTGCATGGTGGGTCCCACAAAATAGTTTAGTATAATTAAGTAGGTAATTGTGATGGACCACACATAATTAACACGCAATGTACGTTATAATTCAAAAATATAAGCAAATATTCGTGGAGTTTATTCATTGGTTAATATTAAACTGTTACATTACGTCAATTTCATTGATACAAGATTTAATCGTAAGATCGAGGGCCCGTGTACGATAAATTACGAATAACATAAGGATATATAATACTTTCTTCGTCTTGTTTTGTGTTCCATCATTAAATTTAAAATGATGTTTAAAAAAAAAGAGGAAGATTTTTAAAAATTGTTATCTAAATAATGTTTGGAATATTTTTGTGACGGTAAATCACTTCATTAAGGATAAGAAAGGAATTTTAAAGTTAAATTACTTTTAATGATTTTTTTAAAAATGGATTAAAAAGGAAAAAATGTCATATAAAATGGGACGGCGGAGGTAACATTTGATCTCTAAGCTATTGATAAATTTAGATTTAGTCTTTATGATTTATGACTCGACATGTTAGGTCATGGGTTTATCATAAACGACCTCTCTATTTTATAAAGATAGGAGTAAGGTCTCTGAATATCCTACCCTCCACAAAATTTACTTATGACTTATGAGATTTTACTATATATATTGATATTGTTATTGTTGATACATGACTCGAGGCATTTAACCCTTCAATTAATTAAAATATAGTTGTATGTGTTTTTGGTCCATATAGGAAATTGTTATATTTGACTACTTACATATATATCAAATAAGAGTGTCAATACAAACTTAACATAACACATAAAATTTTTAATGGTAATGATTGATAGTTACGAAAAAAATTGTGAATATTCACCAACCAAAGGATTAAAAACTGCACAATTCAATTGAGTAAAGAGTTAATGTGCTTAGTTAGATATTATAAGGACTAAAATAGTATTTACCAATCTTTAAGGACTAAATGTGTATTTAATCTAATAAAATATTTAGGGTCATTAAGATGCCCACGTCACACGTAATATAATAATCAACATTATCAACTCCTGAAAAGGACTAATAATATTGATAAAATAATGATTAGGACATATTAAGAAAAATCAAAGAAGCTTAATTTTACTTTTTGTTATTGTAAAAGGATGTTTTGAATATATTTTTAATTGTTTTATTGTTTATTTTTATTTTTATTATAGTTGGTGATCTCCATGGTGACTCATGTTTCATGAAAGTCGACATTTGAAGTTGATTTTTTGTTTATGTTAATGATATTGCTACAGTTTGGTATAATGTAGTCAAGTCATTATAGCCAACAACGATATGTGAGGTACTATGGGTTGTCGCGTAGTGGTCACTGGTCAGACTATTTCATTGTTAATCAAAGTTCTTGAATTCAGAGCTCCAATGCAGGTAATATACATCGAGTGAAAAAACAAAAACAAAAAAGCGATATATGAGATTGAGGTATACACAAGCTTTACTCCTATTCTATCGACCTTGAATCAAGGAAACCACTTTCAAAAATGATGTGACGAGAAACAATATCGTGAAATATCATTTAGTTTTTGTGAAAAATAGTAATTCGCATCAAAAGAATGTCTCAACATACTTTTTCTTGTTGTCAGGGGCAACTCTACCCTTATAAGAAATACGCGATCGCCTTAGACACCTAAATTTGAGGGGCCTTATTTTTTAATAATAATAGATTATAGTTATTTTTTTAAAAAAAAAATTAAGTATTATTTATGGATAAAATAATTTTTTTAGATAAATGGAAAGAATATTTAGAAGTTTGATATATATATAGTACTATATCTAAAGAAAGATTCAATGTATTGATTATATTATTAAGTTAAAATGTATTACTAGAAAAATAGATTATATAATTTTAAAAATAGACTTATTCAAATGTATAATGTGCTTGAGCCGCCCCTGCTTGTTGTAGCATAGATCTTTGCCACTTCAAATGGACACTTCCCGAGTAAAATCTTACTTATTCAGGAGATGAAGAATAAATAAAGAGATCGAGGGGCTTTATGATCGAAGGAAGAGAAGGGTCGTAGTGTGTCACTGGATCAGTGGGGAACCACTACAGAGCGAGTTGCTCTTCTAGGCGGGCAGCTGTGTGACAATACTACAAAGAAAATGGCAATTTGTGTAAGACCGTATGGTCTTAACACCCTTAGAAAGTAGTGATGAGTTTCCCGTGCTGTAAACTGAGAGATGATGTCATCAGGAAAATTAACTTGTAAATTTAAGGGTTAAGAAAATTCTTAATGACATAATTTGTCTGGGTTTTAATTGATGACAAATAGATTCATCAAAATTGATCAAGGAGAAACAACCTCTGTCTAACAGAAACAACCTCTCTGCCTCTTCTCTAAGATAGAGGTACAGACTGTGTACGCTCTATCCTCTCAAACCTCGCTTTGGGGGAATAGACTGGGTATGTTTGTTGTTGTTGTAAACAAGTGATATAGCTGAATCGAGGGGCATTTGATGGAATTAGCTATTTTTAGGTGTTTTTAGTAAATGCTTGTTTGAGAGAGACAAATCAAGTAAATATTCTTCTTTTATTAAGTTTTTAGTATTCAAATTGTTCTTCCCATAAAATTCTTAACAGACACAGAATAAATCAAACGTGTAGGTTTATACGGGGATGTAGAGCTTTTGAAGTGTCAGAAACTTCATAGTCAACCAAGTTTCAGTTGTTACGTAGTCTGTCCTGTGCTTTTTGCCATCCGAAAACTAACTGAATAAATGTGGTTGTCGATAAATGAGGTGACTGAGCAATGGCAAAGCCGATATGATCATAGGAGAAACCCTTTCTTCCTTACACTATGAGTTACAAATTAAAATGGGAAACATGAGAATCATTCATTCTTCACTGTATGACAAAATGAAATAAAGAGACAGGGTATATTGATCTCCCATTCTGGAGCTTCCCCATGTAATGGGTCTGCATATCATTTGTTCCCCTTCTTAATAGACATGCGTAGGGTATCTTTTGGAGAAATGAACCTATATGGGGTACCATTTCTGTTGCAAAGTGTTTGTTTGGACCTCGAAAATATGACATTCCTTGAGGGATGCCTAATAGTTATTCAGCCTCTACATGTTCAAGCACCACTGCTGGTCAATCCATCACTATTCTCTCCCCCTCTTGAGAATTATTAGCTGCCTCGGTTTCCACTTGGTAGAATTCAGTTTTACTTCGTCATTGGCTAGAGAGTGCAAACGTGCACATGCAATTAAAGCTTTTCCAAATAAGTAAATAGTGGAAGGTAGTAATTAAAAATTTGTCCTAAATCGGTGTTTGAGTCACAAGGCAAAAGGATATCCAGTTATGCTGATATACTGATATAGTACTTATGTTTGTGTTGGTGATGAAATATTGCCATGTAGCGCGCAAGTTGACATGACATTGAGAATCTCTTATATATCTTTCTTGTGCTTGAAGGATGAAGAGGATAGCCGGGATGAGAGAAGTTGCTAAGATTGTGAGATTTGGATCAGTGACACCAATTTCCGGAGCAGATTTTGTGCGGGAGGTTTCCCAAGCTCCAGAAGATGTCTGGGTGGTTGTGCTGCATCAGTGAAGCTGTCTTACATCAATGCTCGTGAGCTTCAAATATTTTTCACCTCTTCACCTCTTTCATCAGTGAAGGGTCTTGGAATATAGGGACCCTTCAGGGGAAGTCCATAGAGCTGGTGAAGATTCTTAGGAAGAGAAGGATCAACCTTGCGTGTGTCCAAGAGACCAAGTGGGTAGGGTCTAAGGCTAGGGATGTGGACGGTTACAAGCTGTGGTACTCTGGGAGCGACAGGCGTAGGAATGGAGTTGGCATCTTGGTAGATGAAGAGCTTAGAGGTCAGGTAGTGGAGGTGAAGAGGATCAACGATAGGTTGATGACTATCAAGTTGGTCATTCGGGGGTTTACCCTGAACGTGTGTAGTGCCTATGCGCCGCATGTGGGATCGGAGGGGGAGGAGAAGATGCGGTTCTGGGAGGCCTTGGAGGACGTGGTGAGAGGCGTGCCCAGTTCGGAGAAGATTGTGGTAGCAGGGGATTTCAACGGGCACATCGGGGCGCTACCGGGAGGCTTTGGGGATGTGCATGGAGGTTTTGGTTTTGGGGAGAGAAATGAAGAGGGGGCGACCCTATTGGAGTTTGCGAGGGCGTTTGGGCTGGTGGTGGTGAACTCGGGCTTCCCGAAGAAGGACGACCACCTGATCACTTTTCGGAGCGCGGTAGCCAGGACCCAGATTGACTTCTTGTTGCTTAGGAAAGGGGATAGGGCGCTGTGTAAAGATTGTAAAGTCATCCCGAGTGAGAACCTTTCGACCCAACATAGGCTCTTGGTTATGGATTTGGGTATGAAGAAGAATAAAAAGAGGAGGAGTAAGGAGTGTAGACCGAGAATTAAGTGGGGCGGTTTGACGCCAGTGAATGCGTGGGAGATAGGGGAGAGGTTGGCGGGAATGGGGGTGTGGGAGTGTAGGGGGGACGTGGATAATATGTGGGACAGGGCGGCAGCGTGCATCAGGGAAAATGCAAGGGAGGTGTTGGGTGTTTCTAGGGGCCGGGCCGGACATCATCGGGGGGATTGGTGGTGGAATGAAGAGGTGGGGAAGAAAGTGGAGACCAAGAAAGAGTCGTATGCTAAGTTGGTGGAAAGTAAGGACGAAGAGGAGAAGCGGGTAAACAGGAAAGAGTACAAGCTAGCAAGGAAGGAGGCGAAGTCAGCGGTCACGGCAGCTAAGACGGCTGCTTTTGAGAGCTTGTATGCAGGGTTACAGGGGAAAGGAGGGGAGAAAAAGTTGTTCCGACTCGCTAAGGCTAGGGAGAGGAAGGGTCGTGACCTCGATCAGGTGCGGTGCATTAAGGGGGAGGACGGTAGAGTGTTGGTGGAGGACGGCCACATAAAGAAGAGATGGCAGTCGTACTTTCATAGGCTCTTGAATGACGAGGGGGACAGAGCTATTGTGTTAGGGGAACTGGAGCACTCAGGGGAGTGTCGGGATTTTAGCTATTGTAGACGTTTTAAGGTAGACGAGGTTAGACAGGCAGTCCGCAGGATGCGAAGGGGTAGGGCGACGGGGCCGGATGAGATACCGGTGGAGTTTTGGAAGTTCGTTGGAGAGGCTGGTGTAAGGTGGTTGACTGCATTGTTCAATGAAATTTTCAGGACAGCAAAGATGCCCGAGGCGTGGAGGTGGAGTACCATGATCCCCCTCTATAAGAATAAGGGGGACATTCAGTGTTGCAATAACTATAGGGGGATTAAGTTACTGAGTCACTCTATGAAGATCTGGGAGAGAGTGGTCGAGGTGAGGCTGAGACGGATAGTGTCTATCTCGGAAAATCAGTTCGGATTTATGCCCGGCCGCTCGACGACGGAGGCAATTCACCTGGTACGGCGGTTGGTGGAGCAATATAGGGAAAGGAAGAAGGATTTGCACATGGTGTTCATCGACCTAGAAAAGGCGTACGACAAAGTCCCCAGGGAGGTGCTTTGGAGATGCTTGGAGGTGAGTGGAGTACCGCAGGCATATAGCAGAGTAATTAAGGATATGTATGAGGGAGCGAAAACCCAGGTGAGGACGGCGGGAGGAGACTCAGAGCATTTCACTGTCCTGACAGGATTGCATCAGGGATCTACTCTTAGTCCCTTTTTGTTTGCGCTAGTAATGGATGTGTTAACGCGGCGTATCCAAGGGGAGGTGCCGTGGTGTATGCTTTTTGCAGACGATGTAGTCCTGATAGATGAGACGCGAGGGGGTGTGAACGACAAATTAGAGCTGTGGAGGCAAACTCTGGAGTCTAAAGGGTTCAGGGTGAGCAGAACCAAGACAGAGTATGTGGAATGTAAGTTTAATGACGTAAGGCGAGAGAATGAGGTAGTGGTGAGGCTAGAAGCGCAGGAGGTAAAGAAAAGGGATAAGTTCAAGTACCTCGGGTCCGTGATCCAGAGTAACGGTGAGATTGACGAGGATGTCTCGCACCGTATCGGGGCGGGATGGATGAAGTGGAAACTTGCATCGGGGGTGCTGTGTGATAAGAAGGTGCCGCCCAAGCTTAAAGGTAAATTCTATAGGGTGGTAGTCCGTCCGGCCTTGCTGTATGGAGCGGAGTGTTGGCCAGTTAAGAACTCCCACACCCAAAGAATGAAGGTGGCAGAAATGCGGATGTTGCGCTGGATGTGTGGACTGACCCGAAGGGATAGAGCTCGGAACGAGACTATCCGGGAGAAGGTTGGGGTGACTTCAGTGGAGTGTAAGATGCGGGAAGCACGATTGAGATGGTTCGGACACGTGAAGAGGAGGGGCATGGATGCCCCGGTCCGTAGGTGTGAGAGGCTAGCGTTGGATGGTTTTAGACGGGGTAGGGGTAGACCGAAGAAGTACTGGGGTGAGGTGATTAGGCGGGACATGGAACAGTTACAGCTTACCGAGGACATGACCCTAGATAGGAAGGTCTGGAAGACGCGAATTACGGCAGAGGATTAGGGCCTGTTCGGGTCGCTAATGTAGGGAGGTAATTGGTGGGGGTGTATTCCTGGTATGATTCCGTATTCAATGTTCTGTTCCGTGTTCCGTGTTCTATGTTTGTTACGAATCTGTGTGCTTTCCTCTGCTTTATATTCCTGCATTCCTGCTTTACTCTGTTTTATATTCCTTATGGCTGCAGTATCTATGTTATGTCATCTGCTTCTGTGCTGTACTATGTGTTTGTTTGATATCTCGTAACTTGAGCCGGGGGTCTTTCGGAAACAGCCTTTCTACTTCATCAGAGGTAGAGGTATGGACTGCGTACATCTTACCCCCCCCAGACCCCACAAAGTGGGAATACACTGGGTTTGTTGTTGTAGCTCCATGTCAGGGTTTCTGATAGCACGTTATGCTCTTTATAGGTACTCAGACTGCCAGATACTTTTGCAGTGCTTAGACGAATTGACCACAAAATACCCTGCAACAAAATTTGTCAAAATTATCTCTACCAATTGCATTCAGAACTATCCAGATTGTAATCTTCCAACTGTTTTGGTGTACCACAATGATGCATTGAAGTCGAATTATGTTGGAGTTCGTAGCTTTGGTCGGAGATGCACACCTGAAGGTAAGTTCCTCTTCTTCATAGGGGTTATCTCATTGCTACCCCAACCCTTTCTTTTTCTTTTTTGCATGATTTGGTGAAACTGTTGACTTTCTGTGTTGCCGTCCTTTTTCTACTTCAAGAGGTAATAATTTGGTGGATTCATTGACAGTGTTGCGCCCGTTCCTATTTACTTCCTGTATGAATATTTTGTATAGGCTGTTCATGCAGATGTTACATGGATGTAAGCTGTTTTGCATGGCTTGTTGTGTTACTACTGAAATTAGGTCATACCTTCTGAAGTTACTTCAATAGTTTGTTGTGGCTATCAGCCTGTTTCTCATAATAGAATGAGCATTACCACACCAACCATCTTTTATACTAGAATTCAAGGCAACAACATTTACTCCTCAATCCTAAGCTAGTTGACACATGAATTCTCACTATCCATTCTAAGCTACTTGGATAAGCCTTAATTCCAACTAGTCGGTGTGGCCTATGTGGATCTTTTGCTTCCATTGTCTTAACTTTTGCAAATTTCTGCATGGATTCTCGACATAATAGGTCTTCTGAGAAAACTTCATTCCATGATATTTTAAGTCTCTCGACCACTTTTTAAATGTTTTCAATTAGTACTGAGCGAGCGGTGCATTTGGAGTTCTTTGTATGAATGATCAACCTATCTCAAGGGACGTTCTTTTACTATCCTAGATGTGTGATACTTCACCTTCTCTTGTATGTAGTCATTTTTTATCTTGTGTATTCTTGTATGATCATACATCTTCATTTCTGCTACGCTCTTCTAAAAAGAAATGCCCTCTCTTTCACGATCCAGCTATTGCAGACTTGGCATGTTCTGCTATTTTTCAATCTACATGTGTCTTGTATTAGTTTCTTTGCAATGTCTGCTATTTACATGTGACTTATATTGAGGAGATGACGTATGCTTTTAGAATGAAATCATAAATCTGAATTTCCTTCACTTCACGCGTTGCATTGACACTCTGCCAATCAGATCCTGTTCTAAACGATGGGCGTAGCAAGAAGGAACAGTCCCGAGAAGCTGTGCTGGAAAGAGTAAGGGAAAGGTTTCTCGGGAAGGTTGTGGAAAGAGTGATTAGTTCTGAAATTATGTTTGCATCTTTTGCCAGTTTTGATGAAATATGAATACTTTCTAGTGATGCACCCTCTGTTCTTTCATTTTCGGTTTTCCCTTGCTAAACCACTCTGTAGGTTTCAGATATGTGAAATATTCTCAAGTTAGGTTTTTCCAATGAAATGCTTCCGGCACCAAGTTATTTTTCCGAAATTACTTCTTTCAACATATTATCTGGGTCTCGATGGCTTCCATCTCATACAGAAGTTCACGAGAAAGACATTTTACGGTGTGTAACGAAATTCAGTTTGATATGAGTTGAAACAGGTTGCAAGTGACATCCACAGCATTTTGACAATAAGTAGTTTCTTGTAAAGTTGCACTCTGTAGCTTTAGCATTCTCATATATTATGGTCCATTGATCTATTTGCTTTATGAACATTGTAGGATTTGGCACTATTGGTTGAGATGTTGCTAATAACTTATTATAAATTTGGATAGAAGTGGAAAAATGACATTCATTTTATAGAATTTACACTACAACATCACTATTAATTTGAAGGATTGGTATAATTTCTGAATAACATCCATCAGATCCCGGTTGAACAACACAAACTCGGATCCAAAATATTGAGTTTATGGATTCTGGAATCTAGAAAAAGCAACTTCACTGGATTTTGGATAATTACTCGTACATATTAAGTGGATTTCTCATCTCAAATATAGAGTTTAGTCCAAAGCAAGTTACTGTGTTCTGCCGAACTCCAGCTCCGCGCCTGTTGAACAAGTCCTCCATTTGTCCATCTATAGGTATTCGAGAATCACACTTATTATCATTAAAAATTAGTGTCTTTTTGGACCATTTCCTTTTGTCCTAAGCCGGCGAAACTTCTTATTCTTGTCTTATTTCTGCAAATTATATCATATATCATTGTAAATGACAGCTAATAGAGTTTTCAAAGTCTTCATATGTGCTTGGACGGCCCTTTTGTCACAAATTACTTACCAAAACTCAAAGCACTTCTGCATGCATGAAGTCTTTTCTCTCTTCTATATAAACAAACTATCTTAATCACATTATCTCACAGAAAAATTTATTTCTTCTCTCCAATATTTTCTCCTTAGTATTGTTTCACCTAGCTGACCCCGAATTATTTAGGACTCAAGCGTAATTGTCGTTGATTTGCTTACCTTCTTTAGTTCTTGAAATGGCTAAGCACTTTCTCTTGCTGAATCTAATAGCAGTAGTAAGCTTCTGCTTTGTTGTGCTAGCTTTTGAGCCAAGTCCATTACAAGATTTCTGCGTGGCAGATCCTGCTAGCCCAGGTATTGCAAACCAGTAGATCGTGACAAGAATCTCATTTTCGTCTGAAATACTCCCTCTTTTGCAATTTTGGTGACATAAATTTGAATCAACACCGAGTTTTAAGAAGGAAACAAGAACTTTTGAAACTTGTGAATCTAAACATGCCATAACGTTTGTGTAGTTAAAAGAACTCATTAAGTGTAGCATGAGAAGTTTTGTTTAGAAGTGTGTAATTCTTCTAGGAACGGACGAAAAAGGAAAGTGTATCGCATAAACTAGAATAGAGGAAGTATTATCTTAGGACTAAAAGATACTGATTTAATGAGTTTTCTCACTGTATTTTCCTTTTCCATTGTTTCAGTTAAGGTAAATGGTTTAGCTTGCAAAGAACCCAAGTCAGTCAACGCAGAGGATTTTTACTTCAGTGGCCTACATTTGGCTGGAAACACATCAAACACTTTTGGCTCTAAGGTCACTGCTGTTAATGTAGCTCAAGTTCCAGGACTGAACACTCTTGGTATCTCACTGGCGCGCGTCGACTATGCACCGTGGGGAATTAATCCTCCTCACACTCACCCAAGAGCTACTGAAATACTCACAGTCCTTGAAGGCTCTCTTCAAGTTGGTTTTGTAACTTCAAATCCTGAAAATCGCCTTATTACTAAGGTCCTCAACAAAGGCGATGTGTTTGTTTTTCCGATTGGACTTGTTCACTACCAACGTAATGTGGGATATGGAAATGCTGTTGCTATTGCTGCTTTGAGTAGCCAGAATCCTGGTGTTATAAGCATTGCTAATGCAGTTTTTGGTTCAGAACCAGCTATCGAAACAGATATTCTTGCCAAGGCTTTTCAAATTGATGAAAGCATAGCCGCTCTAATACAATCAAAATTTTAAGCAGCAAGTCTACTTAATGACAAACCTATGCTGACAGCATTTGTTTTCTCTGTGTGATGATAATTGGAGTGAGATGTTTATTTGTTTACTTTGTGATGATTTGATTATTCTAAATTTCTTATGATGTATGTGCTTTAATATATTCATTCTTGGCTTAATTTCTTGGAAGTTAAAAAGTGTATTGGTATGTGATGTGATGATCAACTAGCAAAGGAAGATACAATGCATGTAATGATACTTCTACGGAACTATACTATGTTGAGTCTCTCGAACGTATCAAATATTAAGAACCGAATCTCTGTGGGCTATAGCACACCGATTTGGCCCGAAAACGTTCCGCTTGCACCGTTTCACCCGTTTGACCACCCAAATGGCCCCGCCCACACAAACGGACAACACTAGGCCTCTCCCCAGCCTCCCTGGCATGCCCCGATCGATTTTCGGCCCACAACACGCCCAGAACCAGGCCCTACCCCTGGAACCGTGGGCTATAGCACACCGATTTGGCCAAAAAATGCATCGTTTCCACCATTTCGCCCGTATGACCACCCAAATGGCCCTTCCCACACAAACGGACAACACTAGGTCACTCCCAGCCTCTCCGGTATGCCCCGGTCGATTTTTGGCCCACAGCACGCCTGGACCCTGGGCCCACCCCCAAAACGTGGGTTATAGCACACTCATTTTGCCCGAAAATGCCCTGTTTGCACCGTTTTGCCCGTTTGACCACCCAAATGGCCCCGCCGACACACGGACAACACTAGGCCTCTCCCCAGCCTCTTTGTCATGCCTTGATCGATTTTTGGACTACTGCACGCCCATACCCCTGGCCCACTCCCAGAACCGTAGGCTATGACGCACTTATTTTGCTTGAAAATGCCTCGCTTACACTGTTTCGCCCGTTTGACCACCCAAATGGCCCCGCCCACACAAATGGACAACACAAGGCCGCTCTTCAGTCTCCCTGGCACGCCCCCGATCGATATTCGACCCACAGTACGCCCGGACCCCGGGCTCACCCCCAGAACCGTATGCTATAGCACACTGATTTGGCCTGAAAATGCTTCATTTGCACCATTTCGCCCGTTTGACCACCCAAATGGACCCGCCCACACAAACGGACAACACTAGGCTGCTCTCCAGCCTCCCTGGCATGCCTCGATTGATTTTTGGCCCACAATATGTTCGAATCCTGGGCCCACTCTCGAAGCCATGGGCTGTAGCACACTGATTTAGCCCAAAATTGCATTGTTTCACCCGTTTGACCACCCAAATGGACCCGCCCAAACAAACGGACAATAATAGGCAGCTCCCCAGCCTCCTTGGCACGCCCCGATTGATTTTTAGCCTATAGCACGCCTGGGCCTCGGGCCCACCCAAGGAACCGTGGGCTATAGCACATCGATATGGCCCAAAAATGCCCAATTTGCACTGTTTCGCCCATTTGACTAGCCAAATGGCCCCGCCCCAAATGGCTCCGCCCACACAAACGGACAACAATAGGTCGCTCCCCACTCTCCTTAGCATGCCCGATCGATTTTCGGCCCACATCACGCCTAAACCCTGGGCCCACCCTCAAAATCGTGGGGTATAGCACTCCGATTTGACCCAAAAATGCCCAGTTTGCACCATTTCACCCGTTTGACCACCCAAACCGCCCAAAAAGACATAATAGCCCATACTAGGTCGCTCTCCAGCAGGCTTGGTGCAGCCCGGTCGATTTTCGACAAAAATTGCGCCCGGACCCCTGGCCCATCCCAAAAATCGTGGGTTATAACACACTGAATTGGCTTTAAAATGGTTCATTCACATCGTTTCGCCCGTTTGACCACCCAAAAATCACAATGGCGCACACTAGGCCGCTCCCCAGCCTGTCTAGGGCAGCCCGATCGATTTTCAGCCAAAATCATGCCGGAACCCTGAGCCCACCCCAAAAACTGTGGGCTATAGTGTATCAAATTGGATCAAAAATGATCCATTCATGTCGTTTCGCCCGTTTGACCACCTAAACCAACAAAAAAACTATAATGGCCCACACTAGGTCGCTCCTCAGCCTGTTTGGGGCAGCCCGATCAATTTTCAGCCAAAATCACGTCCGGTCCCCAGGACCACCCAGAAAATCGTGGGCTTAGCACACCTACTTGGCCCGAAAATGACCCGTTCGCACTGTTTATCCCATTTGACCACCCAAACCGCCCATAAAACCACAATGGCACACACTAGGTCACTCCTCAGCCTACCTTAGGAAGTCCGGTCGATTTTAACAAAAATCACCCTCGGACCCGAGCCCACCCTAAAACCGTGGGCAATAGCACACCAAATTAACCCAAAAATGGCCCGTTCGTGCCGTTTCACCCGTTTGACCACCCAAACAGCCCCAAAAACCACAATGGTCTACACTAGGCCGCTCCCCAACCTGCCTGGTCAGACCAATCGATTTTTGGCCAAATTCATACCCGAAACCCAAGACCACCCCAAAAACCGTAGGCTATAGCACATCGAATTAGCCCAAAAATGAGTCGTTCGCACCGTTTCGCCCATTTAACCACCCAGAAAACCACAATGGCCCACATTAGGCCGCTCTCCATCTTTCCTGGGCAGCTCAGTCGATTTTTAATTAAAATCATGCTAGGACCCTGAGCCCACCCCAAAAACTATGGGCTATAGCTCACCGAATTGGCTTGAAAATGACCCGTTTGAGCAGTTACGCCCGTTTGACCATCCAAAAAACCACAATGGCCCATACTAGGTTGCTCCCCAGCCTGCCTAGGGCAGGACAATTGATTTTCGGCCAAAATCACGCCCGGACCCTGGGCCTACTTCAAAAATCATAGGCTATAGCACCCCGCGCTGTTTCGCCCGTTTGACTACCAAAACCACCCAAAAAACCACAATGGCGCACACGAGGCATCTCCCCAGCCTGCTTGGGGCATCCTGGTCGATTTTCGACAAATATTAAGCTCGAACCCTAGGCCCACACAAAAACCTAGACTATAGCACACCGAATTGGCCCGAAATCAGCCCGTTCGCGTCGGTTTGCCCGTTTGACAACCAAAATAGCCCAAAAACCACAATGTCCCACACTAGGCCACTACCACGAATACTTGGGGCAGCCCAATCGATTTTCAGCCAAAATCACGCCTAGACCCGAGCCCACCCCAAAAATCGTGGGCTATAACACACCGAATTGGCCTGAAAATGGCCCGTTTATGCCGTTTCACCCGTTTGACCATCCAAATTGTCCAAAAAACTATAATGGCCCACACTAGGAAGCTCCCCAGTCTTCCTGGGGCAGCCTGGTCAATTTTCAGCAAAAATCACGCCCGTCCCATGGGCCCACCCCAAAAACCGTGGGCTATAACACACCGAATTGGCTCAAAAATGGCCCGTTTAACCTGTTTCTGATATAGTAATAATCACAGTTATTGACTTAGGAGAGTGCATATTGGAACCGAGCCTTGACATGTGCAATTGAAGTGTAAAAGAGGCTCAAAATGTACCCAAATCAGCCCATAAATTACACTAGATGGGTGCCCATTCTTGAAGGGCCTTTTTGGTCATTTTAACTTCTATTTGTTTTGTAATATATAAGGAACATGTTAGGGATTATTCACTTAGTTTTTGGATGATATTTGTAAGTCTTGTAAGACTTGAAACACCATAGCTAGGTCTTGGAAAAGCCACCAACCGAAACTAGGACAATATGTAGTGCGGAATCACTAGTGATTGTAAATTGCTTGGAAACATTGATGCTTGCGAGGTGGAATCCGAACTTGTATCTTTGTAAGAGATAGGTTTATTGTTGCGTGTAATGTTAAGGGTCCAAGATTGTCCATTCTTGGGTTCTTAAAATTATGCCTTTATGTGGTCTATCTATTTATCCTTTTACCTTCTTGTTTATTGTTTGTATTGTAATCTTATGTTCTTGTTGTTATTGTCAAATCCAAATATTGTGTCTTCTTGTTTATCATCTTGAGTTTATCTTGTTCTTGTTCTTGTTGCTGTTTTGGTGTTAAAACAAACCATTATATCTTGTATTCTTGTTGTTGGTAGAGAATCCGAGAGCGGTCTCCTAAAAGGTCCTCGGATCCTTAAGATTTGCGGACTGTTTTGGAGTTGTTTCGTGTTTCCCTTGTTGTTCTTGTATCAGTTTCCCTCGTTTGACCACCCAAACCGCCCAAAAAACTGCAATAGCCCACACTAGGCCGCTCCCCAGCCTACCTGGGGCCTGGGACAACCCGGTCAATTTTTAGTAAAAATCATGCCCGGACCTCGGGCACATCCCAAAAATCATGGGCTATAGCACACCGAGTTGGACCAAAAATGGCCCGTTCGTGTTGTTTCGCCCGTTTGACCACCCAAACTGCCTAAAAAATCATAATGACCCATACTAGGCCGCTCCCCAACCTTCCTAGGGCAGCCCGATCAATTTTCAACCAAAATCACGCCCGGTCCCCAGGCCCACCCCAAAAACCGTGGGCTATAGCACACTGAATTTTCCCAAAAATGGCCCGTTCGTGCCGTTTCGCACGTATAACCACCCAAACCGCCCAAAAAACCATAATGGCCTACACTAGGATGCTCCCAAGCCTGCCTGGGTCTTCCCGGTCGATTTTCAGCTAAAATTATGCTCGAAGATGGGTCCCACCCCAAAAACTATAGGCTACAGCACGCTGAATTGGCTCGAAAATTGCCCGTTCACACCGTTTGACCACCCAAACAGTCTAAAAATCATAATGACCCATACTATGTCATTCCCCAGCCTTCCTGGGGAAGCCTGGTTGAATTTTGGCTAAAATCACGCTCTGACCCTAGCCCCACCCCAAAAACCGTGGGTTATAGCACACCGAATTGGCCTAAAAATGGCCCTTTCGCGTCGTTACGCCTGTTTGACCACTCAAATTGCCCCAAAAAAACACAATAGCCCAAACTAAGCCGCTCCCCAACCTGCCTAGGGCAGTCGGGTCAATTTTTCATCGAAATCACATCCAACCCTTGGCTCATCCCGAAAACCGTAGGCTATAGCACATCAAATTGGCCAAAAAATAACCCGTTTATGTCGTTTCACCCGTTTGACCACCCAAACCGCCCAAAAAACTACAATGGCCCACACTAGATCGTTCCCAGCCTGCTTGGGGCAGCACGATCGATTTTAGGCTAAAATCACGCCCGGACCCCGAGCCTACCCCAAAAACCATGGGATATATAGCACACCAAATTGGCCCAAAAAAAGCCCATTCGCGCCGTTTCACTCGTTTGACCACCCAAAAAACCACAATGGCTCACACTAGGCTACTTCCTAGCCTGCTTGGGACAACCCCATTGATTTTCGACCAAAATCATGCCCGAACCCCAGGACCACCCCAAAAACCATAGTCTATAGCACACCAAATTAACCTGAAATGGCCCATTCGCATCGTTTCGCCCGTTTGACCACCCAAAAAATTCCAATGGCCTACACTAGTCCATTCCCCAGCCTGCCTGGGACAGCCTGGTCGATGTTTGGACAAAATCACGCTCGGAACTCGGGCCTATCCTAAAAAGCGTAGGCTATAGCACAGCTAATTGGCTCAAAAATGGCCCGTTCGCGCCATTTCGCCCGTTAGACCATCCAAACCGCCCAAAAAACCACAACGACATAGACTAGGCCGCTCTCTAGCCTGCCTGGGGCAGCCCGGTCAATTTTTTATCAAAATTACGCCGGGACCCCAAACTCACCCCAAAAACCGTAGTTATAGCACACACGAATTGGACTGAAAATGGCCCGTTCACTTCGTTTCGCCCGTTTGACCACCCCAAACTGCCCAAAAAACCATAATGGCCCATACTAAGCCGCTCCCCAGCCTGTCTGGGGTAGCCCGATCAATTTTTGGCCAAAATCTCGCTTAGACCCCAAGCCCACCCCAAAAATCGTGGCCTATAGCACACTGAATTGGCCCAAAAATAGCCCGTTCGCACTCTTTCACCCGTTTGACCACCCAAACCGCCCAAAAATCGATAATAGCCCAACTAGGCCGCTCCTCTGCCTTCCTGGGGCAGCCCAATCAATTTTTTGCCAAAATAACGCTCGGGCCCCAGACCTATCTCGGAAACAGTGGGCTATAGCACATTGAATTGGCTAAAAAATAGCTCGTTCGTACCGTTTTGCCCGTTTGACCTCCCAAAATGCCCAAAAAACTGCAATGGCCCACACTAGGCAGCTCCACATCCTGCCTGGGACAGCTTGGTTGATTTTAGGCCAAAATCACGCCTGGACCCTTGGCCCACCCCAAAAACCGTGGGCTGTAGCATACCAAATTGGTCTGATAATGGCCCGTTCACGTTGTTTCACCCGTTTGACCACCCAAAAAACCATAATCGCCCACACAAGGCTGCTCCCCAGCCCACTTGGGGCAACCAGTCAATTTTTAGCCAAAATTACACTTGAACCCCATGCCCAACCCAAAAATCATGGGCTATAACACATCGAATTGGCCCGAAAATGACCATTTGTGCCTTTTTCCATTTGACCACCCAAAGCGTACAAAAAATCACAATGGCCCATAATAGACCGCTCCCCAGCCTTCTTGGGGCAGCCTGGTCGATTTTTAGCAAAAATCACGCTCGAACTCCGGGTCCACCTCGAAAAACTGTGGGCTATAGCACATCTAATTGGCACAAAAATAGCCCGTTGGCGCCTTTTCGCCCTTTTGACTACCCTAAACTGCCCAAAAAAACCACAATGGCCCACACTAGGCCACTTCCCAGCCTGCCTGGGGCAACCCGATCGATTTTTGGCTAAAATCATGCTCAAAATCTGAGGCCACCCCAAAAAATGTGGGCTGTAGCACACTTAATTAGCCCGAAAATAGCCCGTTCGCATCGTTTCGCCTATTTGACTACCTAAACTGCTCAAAAAAATACAATGGCCCACATTAGGCCACTACCCAGCCTGCCTGGGGTAGCCCGATCAATTTTCGACTAAAATCATGCCCAAACCCTGGGTCCACCCTAAAAACCTTAGGCTATAGCACATGAATTGGCTCAAAAATGTCGTTTGCACCGTTTCGCCCGTTTGACCACCCAAAAAGCAAAAAAAAAAAAACAATGGCCCACCCTAGGGCGCTCTCCAGCCTGCCTGGGGCATCCCGATCGATTTTCAACCAAAATCACGCTCGGACCCCCGGCTTACCCCAAAAACCGTGGGCTACAGCATATCAAATTGGCCCAAAAACTACCCGTTCGGGTTGTTTTTCCCGTTTGACCACCCAAAGCGCGGAAAAAACAACAATGGCCCACATAAGGCCGATTCCTAACCTTTCTTTTGCAGCCCGGTCATTTTTTAGCCAAAATCACGCCCGAACCCCAGGTCCACCCCAAAAATTGTAGGCTATAGCACACCGAATTTTCTCGAAATTGGCCCATTCGCATTGTTTTGCCTATTTGATCACCCATACCGCCCAAAAAACCATAAAGACCCACACTAGGCCGTTCCCCAGCTTGCTTGGCGAAGCCTGTTCAATTTTTGACAAAAATCACTACCCCAGGCCCACCCCAAAAATTGTGGGTTATAGCACACCGAATTGGCCTAAAAATGGATTGTTCACGCCCTTTCGCTCGTTTGACCACCCAAATCACCCAAAAATCCAAAATGGCCCAACTAGGCTGCTCCTCTACCTGTCTGGGGTAGCTCGGTCATTTTTTGGACAAAATCACACCCAGACCCCGGCCTCACCTTAAAAACAATGGCTATATCATATCGAATTGGCTAAAAAATGGCTCGTTCGCTCCGTTTTGCCCGTTTGACCACCCAAAACGCCCAAAAAACCACAATGGCCCACACTAGTCCGCTCTTCATCCTGCCTGGGGCAGCCCAGTCGATTTTCGGCCAAAATCACGCCTGGACCCTTAGCCCACCCCGAAAACCATGGGCTATAGCATACCGAATTGATACGATAATGGCCTGTTCACGCCGTTTCACCTGTTTGACCACCCAAACCGCCCAAAAAAAACATAATGGCCCACACAAGGCTGCACCCCAGCCCGCCTTAGAAAGCCGGTCAATTTTTGGCCAAAATGATGCCTGAACCCCGTGCCCAACCCAAAAACAGTGGGCTATATCACACCGAATTGGCCCGAAAATGGTCCGTTTCTGCCGTTTCGCCTGTTTGACCACCCAAAGCGCACAAAAAACCACAATAACCCACACTAGGCTAATCCCCTGCCTACCTGGGGCAGCCCGATCAATTTTCAGCCAAAATCACACCCGGGCCCTGGGCCCACCCCGAAAACCGTGGCCTATAGCACATCAAATTGGCCTGAAAATGGCTCGTTCGCGTCGTTTCGCCCGTTTGACCACCCAAACCTCCCAAAAAATCACAATAGACTACACTAGGCCGCTCTCCAACCTGCCTGGGACAGCCCGATCGACTTTCGACCAAAATTACGCCTGAATCCCAGGCTCTCCCCAAAAACCGTGGGCTATAGCACACATAATTGGCCTAAAAATGGCCCGCTCACGCCGTTTCTCCCTTTTGACCACCCAAACTGCCTAAAAAACTGTAATGGCCCACACTAGGCCACTCCTTAGCCTACCTGGGGCAGCTCGGTCGATTTTTAGCCAAAATCACGCCCGAACCCCGAGCCTACCCTGAAAACCATGGTCTATAGCACACCGAATTAACCCTAAAATGGCTCATTCACGCCTTTTCGCCCGTTTGATCACCCCAAACTGCCCAAAAAAAACACAATGACCCACACTAGGATACAGCCCGATCGATTTTTGTCCAAAATCACGCTCTGACCCTGGGCCCACCACGAAAATCATGGACTATAGCACACCCAATTGACCCAAAAATGGTTCGTTCAGTGAGTTCTACTGAACCCGTAATTAGAACCCTACCTCCACCTCTGTGAACATATCCTACATTTGTCCATCTATAGGTATTCAAGAATCACATTTAGTATCCTTAAAAAGTAGTCTTTTGGACCATTTCTTTTTGTCCTAAGCCGGCTGACCTCTTATTATTGTCTTGTTTCTGTAAATTATATCATAATCACTGCAAATGACAGTTAATAATTGTCAAAGTCTACATATGTGCTTGGACGGCCCTTCACAATATTTTTTTAAAGGACAAATTACTCACCAAAACTCATAGCACTCTTGCATGCATGAAGTCTTTTCTCTTTTCTATATATAAGGAGACTATCTTATCAATCACTTCATCCTTAC
>NC_061120.1:220190314-220192875 GCF_002878395.1 Capsicum annuum | reverse complement strand
TTGCTGGATTTAGTATTTATCGTGGTTGATAGAGTTACATGATATGAATTTAGTATTTGTCGTGGTTGACAGAGTTACTTGGTATCTGTTTGTTGGATTTAATATTTATCGTGGTTTGTTTGGCGATTTTACTTGTAGTATAAGTGTTGTGGATGTGTCTTGTAGTTTCTTATTCGTGGTGTTTTTGGGATGTTCATGATTTTGGATAGGTAGTTCTTAGTATTACTCTGTGGATGTCTTGTTTCTTCTATCATCCAGTGGGGTGTTACCATATTTTTGTTGTTTGTTTTTATGTTCTCTGCTTGGTATACTGCTATTTGTCATGAGTCGAGGGTCTATGGGAAACAACCTCTCTACTTCATCTGGGGTAGTGGTATGAACTGCATATACTTTACCTTCCCTAGACCTCACTTTGTGGGAATATACTAACTTTTTAAGTTACTATTCTTCAACAACATTTTGAAAATATTCAGCAGTTTCGTGAAGGGATTCTAGCGTTTTAGCAGTTTAACCTTGAACGAGTTCCGGATGTCTTTGCTGAAGTTGCTGAAGTGTTTGAAGAAGAGAAAGCTGTATAGGCTGCCATCAACTTCACAAGATATCGAAAGAGACACTTAGACAGACATGATAATAAGAAACTAAAAATAAGGAGGTAACACAAAGATTTTCGCGTGAAATATCCTTCACAAGACGAAAAGGATATCAATATAGAGAGATTTGAATTTAGTATTCACACGTATCGCAATATAAAGTTTCTCAACTCTTTAACTATTTTTTCATAAATTTTATTCCCACGACTTGTTGTACAACATCTTTTAATTAATTTCCACACCTTTTCTTAGTGTTCACGACAAAATTATTTGACTTGATCAGAAAAAGGCAAGACAAAGTCAGAGGAGTAGGTGTAATGTAATAATCCTGCAATCCATTTTACATTTGAATAATGTTTTGCTTTTATATATTCCCTTTCTTCTGATTGACAGTTTCTTTACTTAACTTAAAAGAATTATTATATCACACCTACTAGTCTGACCTTGTCTTTATTAATTAAATCAAATGATTTGGTCATTAACTCTAAGCTAAGGTTTGGAAATTACTTAGAAGTTATACAATATTCTGAGATCTAAGTTCAAATCTCTCTATATTGATATCCTTTTGATCTTGTGAAGGGTATTTCACTTGAAAATCATTGTGTTACCTCTTTCGATATCTTTATAGGTGATGGCAGCTTACACTGCTGTAATTTCTCTTCTTCAAACACTTGAGCAATTTCAGGAGAGACACCCCGTACTCATTCAAGGTCAAACTGCTAAAACACTAGAATCCCTTCATAATACTGCTGAATATTTTCAAAATTTTGTCGAAGAAGCTAGCAAGAGTAGATTTGATCCTGAAAAAAATCAAATCTTTGGAGGAAATAATAAAATCTGCTGCTAGTGATGCAGAAGATGTTATTGAGATGTGCTGGACATGTGAAAATGCATCTGAAAGTTCGCTAAACAAGAATTTGCGAAGGAATTTGCGACCGGTTGTTAAAAGAATAAATACAATAAAGCATGAAGTGATGGAGATTATTTCTGATTTTAGCACAAGTAGTCGTAATGATCATTGAAACAACCTTTCTACTTCTCTTGAAGTAGTGATACGGACTACGTACATCTTACCCCCAGACCTCACTATGTGGGAATACATTGGGTTTTTTGTTGTTGTTGTTGTTGTCGTAATGATCATCGATTTCTTGAATCTGTGGGGGATTTCTTGACTGACAGTACTTCTTCTAGAAGTAACTGGATGCTGCAACATTTGGAAGGCGATGTCGTGCGAGGACTTGGAGATAATAGTTAGAAAATTGACGGAGCCGTTGTCCGATCTAGACATCGTCACAATATCAGGCATGGGTGGCATAGGCAAAACAACACTTGCTAGAAAAGCTCACGATCATCTGAAAATCTGGTATCATTTTGACATTCGTGTTTGGGTTACAGTATCTCAAGTATATGGAAGTGGAAATGTGTGGTTAGAAGCTTTACATTGCCTTTCAAAGCAAACAAATATTGACATCGAAAAAGATTATGAAAAGAAGGATGACAATGAGTTAGCCAACCTGGTGCAGAAAAAACTAAAGGGTCCAAGATACCTTGTTGTAGTTGATGATATTTGGAGTACGGATGTTTGGGATAGCATAAGAACAATATTTCCTGATTGCAACAATAGGAGTCGAATCTTATTGACCACTAGAGAAACAAAGGTTGCAATATATGCAAATCCCATTAGCCATCATGAGATGAACCCCTTGAATTTAGAAAACAGTTGGAAGTTACTTTGTGATAAGGTGTTTGGACCAAAATATGACCATCCTCTTGAGTTGGAAGAAATTGGAAAGCAAATTGCAGAAAAATGCCAAGGACTACCCTTAACAATTTCAGTGATTGCGGGACATCTCTCTAAAGTGGCCAGGACATTAGAAAGTTGGATGGATGTTTCCCAAACCATGGGTGAAATCATTGCTAGTCGTCCAGATAAATGCTTAGGAGTGCTTGGTTTGAGTTACCACAACTTGC
>NC_061120.1:220188464-220190214 GCF_002878395.1 Capsicum annuum | reverse complement strand
TGCAAGATTTCTGTGTGGCCGATCCTGCTAGCACAGGTATTGCATATCAATAAATCGCGATAAGAATTTCAGTTTCTTCTTATGTAGTCCATCCCTTCCAACGTGGCATAGTTTGATTTAGCACGGAACTTAAGAAAGAAACGAGAACTTCTAAAACTTGTGGCCTTATACATGCCATAATAGTTGTGTGGTTATAGACCTTCTCATCGATAATAAACTGAGAAGTGTAAAATCGTTGCGAAATTTACAAGTAACATTTTTTTGTTGAGACTAAAAAGGAAAGTGTGTCATATAGACTAAAGTGAAGCCGAATGAGTATTATATTAGGACTAGTAGATCAATAATTTAATGAATTTTCTCACTGTATCTTTTTTCCATTTTTTCAGCTAAGGTAAATGGCTTAGCTTGCAAAGATCCCAAGTCTGTTAGTGCGGAGGACTTTTCTTCAGTGGCCTACATTTGGCTGGAAACACATCAAACACTTTTGGCTCTAAGGTCACTGCTGTTAATGTAGCTCAAGTTCCAGGACTGAACACTCTTGGTATCTCATTGGCGCTCATCGACTATGCACCATGGGGAATCAACCCTCCACACACTCATCCAGGAGCTACTGAAATACTCACAGTCCTTGAAGGTTCTCTTCAAGTTGGTTTTGTAACTTCGAATCCTAAAAATCGCCTTATACTAAGGTCCTTAAAAATGGCGAAGTGTTTGTTTTTCCAATTAGACTTGTTCACTACCAACACAACGTGGGATATGGAAATGCTGTTGCTATTGCTGCTTTGAGTAGCCAGAATCCTGGTGTTATAAGCATTGCTAATCCAGTTTTCGTATCAGAACCAGCTATAGAAACATATATTCTTGCCAAGGCTTTTCAAGTTGATAAAAGCGTAGCCTCTTTGATACAATCAAAACTTTAAGCAGCTATCAACTCTCAAACAGACCTATGTTGATGTTTATTCATTCTTGGCTTAATTTGTTGCATGTATGTGTCACGACCCGAACCGGGGCCCAGGCCGTGACGAGCATTCCGAACCATGAAGGACCGAAACACCCCTATCTACCCGGTAACCATGCACATAATTCATGTGATAAAAAGAAATGCGGAAGATACACAATATTACGGAAACATGGTCATGAATCTAATGAAATCAATAATGGGAAATAATGTCCCACAATCTCTATCGACATCTGAAAATCGTCTGCGAAATCTCTACTATATGACTGAAACAAATTACTATCTGAAAACAGAGACAAGGCCCCCAGTAAACCCAAAAACTAATAAAGGATAAATAAAACTGCCAGACATCCGGCCTTCCAAAATATAGAAGGCTCACCAAGTAACTCTGCAACTCTGTCTAAAGAATCTACTGATTATCTGGACCCCTAAACTGTGCCTCCGAACTTGGGAGAGAAGGGAGTCACTACAAAAGTACTGGTAAGCAGAGAAATCCAAAACAACAATATAATATTTTTAATAGAATATAAGTGAGAGCCATTATAAAGCAGTTTCGTATCAAATCATTTGAAAAGCACATGGGCATAATGTAATAATTTTCCAACAACAATGCAATGCAGCTGAGCTAGGTGGAATACCCTACATATCACATTTACACCAACTGTCAAACCTCGGTTGCCGCCGAGATTAGAGTATAAGTGAGGGAAAGACACACAAGATCACACAGCAGGGTGTCTCGACCCACTAAAGTATGGTAGTGCACAAGATCACAAAGCAGGGCTCCTAACCATA
>NC_061120.1:220180608-220188364 GCF_002878395.1 Capsicum annuum | reverse complement strand
TATACTCTAATCTCGGCGGCAACCGAGATTAGAGTATAAGTGAGGGAAAGACACACAAGATCACACAGCAGGGTGTCTCGACCCACTAAAGTATGGTAGTGCACAAGATCACAAAGCAGGGCTCCTAACCATAGTCCCAATTTGGGATGACATAAAGTCAGGTACGTAAGATCACAAAGCAGGGTACCAAATTTCTATGTCGGCAAACACGGTTTCCAGCGATGATCGCTTACACTCAAACGCCTTCTTCGGGCATCCACCTATCTCATGTAAAATCAATGCATTCAACTCCATTTAATACAATCACATATCATGTTCTATAGGGTATCGTCATACTCGACTTGCAAGTCATCAGTATCACATCATTCTTTCATTCAACCATTATGTTCAACATATTTCAACATAAACAACCCTCTTCTTGCAAGTCAAAATCATATCCAATCATAACAATTTTCAAAATATTTCATGTCATGCTTTTCAAGATGATTTTCAAACAATTCACATCATATGAAAATTTAAAATAAAATTAGATCAAGAGAGGGATTCCATATAATTCATGCTCTCAAGTTATCATCTTTTCGAAACACATGCATGTACATATATAATATATCAAATCACTTCGAGAAGAGGCCTAAAGACCAAATCAATATCATTGAAACTTGTAAAACATGATTATATTCGTAATTTCAAAAACTCCCATTCTTAAAACATGAATTTTTAAGCCCATGAGATTTTTAGGATAACCCCACGTACCGCTATTCACGAAATTAGCGGGTGCTTCTTGAAACCTAGGTTGCGAGGATTCCAATTCTTCAATCGCTTTTGAAAACCCACAGTTGAATCTTGAATTATTTGGGATTCTTGTTTGAGACCCTAGAGAGCGTTCTTGATAAATTTTGGTGAAAGTTTATGTATTTAGGTGTATTTGGGATTAAATCCCGTGTTTGGATGGGTTTGGGGCCATGGGAAATGTCTAATTTGGCCTTAGAATTTAAAATCCAGGACTGGAACGTCGTCTAAAGCTTCACCGAGATGTGCTGTAAATCGCGGTGAGCTACTGGAATTGACAATTGTCATTTTAAGGCTCACTGCGATGCGGTGGCCAGTCAAACAGGAACGCTGACACTAAAAATACTCTAACTTCTTCATCGAGTGTCCGTTTTAGGCGAATTTGGTATCGATGGAAAGCTAATTCGAAGTATTTCATTTGATATATAGTAGGCTACCCAGTTAGTCATATATAATGAGTTATGATCAATTGAAGTTGATCCAAGTTTCAACGTTTACTAAAACTTGAACGATAGGAAAGTTCTCAACCCGTCTTTGAGTTAAGGGACTTCTATGATCTCAATTCATGCTCAACTAGATTCACACACTACATAATTGATTACACACTAAATTTGCATAGGATTCATGAATTTTGCAACCTCTATGTGAAAGAATAACGGTTTACGTTCTAGCTCAAAATGCAGGGTGTTACATTATCTCCCCCTTGGGATCATTCGTCCCCGAATGATGGGTAGGGATCTTTTGAAACTCTAGAAGTGTAGAATAAGGAACGTAGTCTTACATTGAAAATTTTTGCCCGATAAAATATACAATGCCAGCAAACAAGCCTCATGATAACCCCTAGCGGAACGCGTAATCACGAAACATGAGGTAATCAGACTTTACATAGGGATGATCTTGCACATGAGCTCTATGCATCATACTTTCACAACATAAGGCAGGGATTTATTTGATGATCATAGGCCTGATTTATATTGATACTAATAATGAAGAAGGTTTCGTGGATGATGGGGATAGAATCATTCTTCATCTCTCATGATACTACGAAATAGATATTAGACTTAGAAACACTATTCATCTATGCCCAAACAATAAACAACACACTTCATCATTTTCAACTTACAATTCTCCTATCACACATCTAACCACAAGAGTTTGAGTCTTAATGCAAAGAGCTTTTTATGTTGAAGCCTAACTCGGAGTAACAAGATGGTAACTTAAGCTACAGACCCTGTACTATACACCCTTTTTAGAATATTTCTTCACTTAATCAATGTCACCAAGCGCCCTTGGGTTTTAATTAAGAGGGTACTAACTACATAGCACATAGATTTGTTTTCTTAGCAACCACAACATTCAAGCCTAATCATTCTACAACCATTACATGAATCTTCCCATTAAAACCAAAAATTTCAGTCACTCTCACACTTATTTTCCGCCACATTCCTCCTTCTTAGCTATTTCACACATCAAAATTCATCTCCTTCTTTTCCCTTCCACCTATAACCTTAACTCGAGAATTCATATCAAATATTTTTTTTTCAAGAACATCTACTCCTCTACCTAATACATCACCACTCTTCCACAGCCACCATTATACTATCATACGGAGGGTCATTAAGGAACCCGAGCATAACTTTCATGAATGGAAGTAACACTATTAGATCATAACTTATACTTATTGCACTACTCAAAGAGGGACATGAAATAAAGATACGATAAAATAAACACGAGCGCCCCATATAATCAAGTCTCTGAATTATAAGTAAAGAGACATTCAGAAGACAAAATACAACATGAATTCTTAGGATAGAGCATAGTGAGAAATATTGGTGCACAAATAAGGGTAAGACGAGGGAAAGAGACTGAATTACCCTCCTGGTTCCAGAAGTCAGTAAGTCTAACTGGGTACCTAAAGCGATTGAAGACGCGATGCGTCGAGATCGTGTCGAGACACTGGTTTGGCCAATGCGATTATCGACGCCAACGCGATTATCGATGCGACGCACCGATATCGCGTTGAGCCACTGGTTTGCTTACTCCAATGCATCTCAAATGCGGGCCGAAAAATCCAAAACTTTCTCAGAAAGACCCCTATTATTCTCGTGAACATGAATCAACTCAAAAACATATATCTCGGGGTCGGGAAGATCAATTTGAAAATTATGGAAGTTAATAGCTCAAAATTATGACTAAGTCTTTTAACCATTAGAAAAGTTTTCAGGTTGCAAGCTCTCCGTACATGCCACTAAGAGTGGTATTGAGTCGAGAATGCCACGGAGTATTACACCACAACTAAGACAAAGATTTTCGCTTGAGGCGATTGCTCCTGATTTACGGAACTGAGATTTTTTCCATGAGTTTGCATAAGCCTTACCACTTTGGCGAAACCCGACATAGGATGACTCGGTGATATATAGAATCATATTTCCTTAAGACCAAGCATGCTGAGAGACATAGATTCTCATGGATCATGAACGACATAACATATGGCTTGAATACCTGAAAGACTGGATTACTGAGAGACATAATTGCTTCTAGTTTTGAGGTCAGATCATAAACATAAGTCCATAGAGAACTTGAATCATAGGCACATGCATGACTTGAACAGATGACGTAAGACATTAGCGAAATAATCTCTGAAATGGAAGTAGGATGAGTATTCTTGAGTAAGAATAGATTTACTATGACTCTTCTTGAGTAAGAATAGATTTATTATGACTCTTCCCCGCAACTTGTCGAATTGAGAAAAATTTGGGGACTTAATTCCCCATCTCTCCCTTAGATAAAAGTCACAATCCTAGACTTACGGACATACCCCCACATCAAAGTCTATAGCCACAACTCTCAACATAAAAGAGACATCACCACACACTTAAATTCTAAACTCCCTTTACTCTGAAGATCTTGCTTTTCGGTAAATGCTACCATTAACATTAGCTAGCCTCAATAGCCCGCACTCTACAACTCTAGCTCTCATGAGTGCAAACATCCACAGTCCTTATCACAAAATGGGGGTATCAATATATACATGAATTCAAACTTCTCTCATTAATCCCTAGTACAAAGGCACTATATTATTTTCTAGGACATCCCCTTTTAGGGACACTACTCGCCATTTCTACCAACTCTCAGAGTTGTCAACTTACAACTACTGTTTCCACGTGAATAGACATCCACACTTCTAAACGCTTAACACTCCATCTTCAATTTTTTTGTAGGATACTATCCCTATCATTGCACCTCAAATCACATAACCAATAACTTAACAGAATCTATAAAACTATACCAAAGGCACATATTTCTTACCTATATTTCCTGAATTCAACTATAACGAACACCATAAAACAACCCCTGAGTCTTCCTCAGACGCCTCCATACTACAAATTACAATTAAAAAAAAACACAGACTAGGTACATCAAAAACTTATACGCATAAGGCCTTATCTATCAACCTGCTACCTGGGGTTCAACTTATTACCATATACCCATGTTCTTATCCACTCAATGATTCAACCATAATTCATCATTTTAACACTAGTCCTCATGTACACATATCCCTCACGATTACCACTTAAACTTCTCATAAATCATCAACCTGGGATCTTTTATAAATAATATCAATCCTACTAATTCATTCCCATAGATCATACATCATTAATCATAAAATACTATTCTCGCCACCATATTCTACAATCTATAATTCAAGCCTATAGTCTAGCATCCATCATCTACCACCAATAACGCAAAGCATGTAACATAATATACTAGTCCACCAAATTGGGAAGTTAACTCCAACTACTCATTTCATTCAAATGCTACCTACAGTCACAATCATCTCCATGACATCGCTATTATAGCTCAAAATCCACTTCATACCTTCTCACATGAAGTACTAGTTTACATCTACTCCGGAAAAGAAGATCAAGGGGGTAAAGTCACATAATAAACATGGTCAACCTTAATCTTATATCATACCCCATACAATATTATCTAATTATACAGCTTTCTCACATCACACTTACTTACTCAAGCACACATTTAGACTACCTTCAAATTCCATAAACAACCATGAGTCTATAATTATAACTTACTGGCTAATTTAGCCATTTTCATGCTTCAAGCAAACAATAATTCACCTTCATTACCAACTCAATCTCATGCAATAAGATTCGGCTATACATATATTCAATAAATTGCCCTTACCACTTTTCTTGACATTATGCCTCTAAACCCCCAGTTCCAACCAACACAAGAACAACAAGATGAACAACAAGTTGCAAGTGAATTGAAATAGGCCTCACACGACTTCACTAGACTTTGATTTTCAACAAAACAATGATGAGAAGATTTCAAGAGATAGAAACTCAACACGCAATATTCAATGAACTAAGAATACACATCTTACTCTGTATAAATAAAATTCTGAGTCAAACACTTCCTCCACGGACTACCATACAATCCACACATGCTACTAGCTACCACATTAATCTATCACCATAAAGGGGTAAATCATCCTCTAACATCGGTTATTCAACTAAAATATTTATTTACACAAAAGTCATCCTCACTCTAACTTCAAAATTTGTGACTTCACATCACCAACTTCTTGGTCCAACATCACTACCAATAGGTCATGACACCGACACTTAACTTATACAACTACTACTTAGGTGGAAATACAGTTCCAACATTCTGTTACACATCATCCCCTTTAAGTGTGACATCTGCAACATAAATTCTAAAATGGACTGAATACACTTAATACCGTAGGCCGGAAAGCACGATTTCATCAATATCAAAATTTACACCAGAATCAATATACTTTGAAGCACTAAAAGAATCTTCTCAAGTCCTTGCACAATTTTTATAATCTTTATGGCTCAATTAGAAAGGACCATACCATTTAGATTCTGAACTTCTGCCCTTGATTCACCCCAACAATGAGACACATCAAAGCACATCAAAGGAAAGAAATGGGATGACTTTACTTTCGTATGGACAACACTGCAACACAAATTAGAGTATGGAAGAGGAACATTCTGACTCCATAGCACGAACTAGAATATGAAGAAAAAGAGACATTCCTAAACGCCTTGTAGCCTCCTGCTTATAAGTGTGGCGCGCTACACACCCATAAATAAGACTCTACTCGATGCAATTTTGCAGACACCCTGGGACCATGAACCGTGCTTTGATATCAAGTTTGTCACGACCCGAACCGGGGCCCTGACCGTGACGAGCATTCCGAACCATGAAGGCCCAAAACACCCCTATCTATCCGGTAATCATGCACATAATTCATGTGATAAAAAGAAATGAGGAAGATACACAATATTACGGAAACATGGTCATGAATCTAATGAAATCAATAATGGAAAATAATGTCCCACAACCTCTATCCACATCTGAAAACCGCTGTGAAATCTCTACTACATGACTGAAATAAATTACTGTTTGAAAACTGGGACAAGGCCCCCAGTAGACCCAAAAACTAATAAACGATAAATAAAACTGCCAGACATTTGGCCTTCCGAAATATAGAAGGCTCACCAAGTGACTCTGCAACTCTGTCTGAAGAATCTACTGATTATCTGGACCCCTAGACTGTGACTTCGAACCTGGGAGGGAAGGGGGTCAATACAAAAGTACTGGTACGCAGAAAAATCCAAAACAACAATATAATATTTTTATAGAATATAAGTGAGAGCCATTATAAAGCAGTTTTGTATCAAATCATTTGAAAAGCACATGGGCATAATGTAATAATTTTCCAACAACAATGCAATGCAACTAAGCTTGGTGGAATACCCTACATATCACATTTACATCAACTGTCAAATCTCGGTTGCCGCCAAGATTAGAGTATAAGTGAGGAAAAGACACACAAGATCACACAGCAGGGTGTCTCGACCCACTAAAGTATGGTAGTGCACAAGATCACAAAGCAGGGCTCCTAACCATAGTCCCAATTTGGGATGACATAAAGTCAGGTACGTAAGATCACAAAGCAGGGTACCAAATTCCTATGTCAGCAAACACGGTTTCCAGCGATGATCCCTTACACTCAAACGCCTTCTTCGGACATCCACCTATCTCATGTAAAATCAATGCATTCAACTCTATTTAATACAATCACATATCATGTTCTATAGGGTATCGTCATACTCGACTTGCAAGTCATCAGTATCACATCATTCTTTCATTCAACCATTATGTTCAACATATTTCAACATAAACAACCCTCTTCTTGCAAGTCAAAATCATATCCAATCATAACAATTTTCAAAATATTTCATATCATGCTTTTCAAGATGATTTTCAAACAATTCACATCATATGAAAATTTAAAACAAAATCAGATCAAGAGAGGGATTCCATATAATTCATGCTCTCAAGTTATCATCTTTTCGAAACACATGCATGTACATATATAATAGATCAAATCACTTCAGGGAGAGGCCTAAAGACCAAATCAATACATTGAAACTTGTAAAACGTGATTATATTCGTAATTTCAAAAAACCCCATTCTTAAAACATGAATTTTTAAGCCCATGAGATTTTTAGGATAACCCCACGTACCTCTATTCACGAAATTAGCGGGTGCTTCTTGAAGCCTACGTTGCGGGGATTTCAATTCTTCAATAGCTTTTGAAAACCCACGGTTGAATCTTGAATTATTTGGAATTCTTGTTTGAAATCCTAGAGAGCGTTCTTGATGAATTTTGGTGAAAGTGTATGTATTTAGGTGTATTTGGGATTAAATCCCGTGTTTGGTTGGGTTTGGGGCCATGGGAAATGTCTAATTTGACCTTAGAATTTAAAATCCGGGACTGGAACGCCGTTTAAAGCTTCACCGTGACGTGCTGGAAATTGCGGTGAGCTACTAGAATTGACAATTGTCATTTTAAGGCTCACCGCAATGCGGTGGCTAGTCAAATGGGAATGCTGACACTAAAAATGCT
>NC_061120.1:220177022-220180508 GCF_002878395.1 Capsicum annuum | reverse complement strand
ACTTCTGTTCGTCACTGAAGCTACTTTCTTTTAAGTAATTTGTTTTTTCTTGTTGTTACCTTGATTTAAGATGAGATATGGTTCATTTATGGATTTTTACTTGAAGCTATATTGAATTTCCATCCCTTATATAAATTACAAGGCGTTACAACGTTTGCAGGTTTTTTTTCCTATCCTGGAAAGGCTATTTTGTTTTTGGGGCTAACAACATAACTGCTTTATGCTCTCACCAACTTCCAGCTGCCTACTTCAGCAAACTTGAAATATTGGAAGTATGGAACTGTGAACAATTGAGAAACTTGATGTCTACATCAGTGGCCAGAGGTCTTCTGAATCTTCGAATGCTAAGGATAAAATCTTGCCAATCAATGGAAGAAGTAATCACAGAAGAGGAACAACAAGGAGAAGAAATCATGACTATTCAGCCCTTATTTTCTCAGTTGGAACAGTTATATCTTGATGATTTACCAAAGCTAAGACATTTCTTTCGGATGAAGCATGCTCTTGAATTTCCGTTTCTTGGAAAAGTGCACATTAATAATTGTCATGAAATGAAGACGTTTGTCCAACAAGGATTTGTGAGTACACCGAGTCTCGACAGTGTGACTGTGAACAATGATGATGAGATGAAAGTAGTTGATATAATGTTCCACTCTAAGGTTTGTCTTGTGCTGCTGAATAACTAACTACTATATAAATATATATATACACCCCATGTCTATGACTCTCTTTCCGTTTTAACAAGCAAATATTTAGTTCTGTTCGTCATTGAAGCTACTTTATTTATGTAATTAGTTTTTCACTTGTTGTTACCTAGATATAAGATGAGATATGATTCATTTATGGATTTGTACTTGAAGCTATATTGAATTTCCATCCCTTAATATAAATTACAAGGTGTCACAACATTTGCAGGTTTCTTTTCCTAGCCTAGAAAAGCTATCTGTCGATGGGGCTAACGGCACAACTGCTCTATGCTCTCACCAACTTCCAACTGGCTACTTAAACAAACTTGAAATATTGGAAGTACGTAGATGTAGAAAATGGAGAAATTTGATGTCTCCATCAGTGGCCAGAGGTCTTCTGAATCTCCGGAATCTAAAGATAGAAAAATGCCCATTAATGAATGAAGTGATCACAGAAGAGGAACATCAAGGAGAAGAAATGTCTGATGAGCCCTTATTTCCACTGTTGGAAGAGTTGTACCTTACGGATCTGCCAAAGCTGAGGCATTTCTTTCTGACGAAGCACACTCTTGAATTTTCATTTCTCAGAGAAGTGAATATCCATAAATGCCCTGAAATGAATACGTTTGTTCAACAGGGATCTGTGAGTACACCGAATCTCGAAATTTTGAACTATGATAATGAGCTGGAAGTAGATGATCTGAATAAATGGATACAACAGAGTTTCAATTCTAAGGTTTGTGTTGTCCTGCTAGCTGTATAATATTCAGATAATTATTTATATTTTCACTCTTGCTTTCACCTGCCCAGAAATATTTGCAATTAGAAATGCAAAGCATCATTGTACTCTTTTATCTTATCTTTCAAGTAATGATTGTACTTTCAAAGTCAGTCATCTCTCTTCTCTGCTCCCAGGAACAACAGGAACAAGGCAATTCTGATGAATACCAATCTGAAGCTACTGATGGCGACAAATCTGAAGCTAGTGAGCATGATGAATCTGATGCTACTAATGATGATGAATCTGAAACTACCGAGTCTCTAAAGGGTGAACCGTGATTTTAGGTTGAAAGTAGATGCTCTCAAGTCTCAATAAAGCGATAAAAAAGATGTTCAGTTCTAAGGTTTGTCCTCAGTTCTGTGAGTACAAATCTCAAAAGTTTGAACAATGATTATTAGGGTGAAAGTAGATGATTTAGGTCTATAGGAAACAACCTCTCTACCTCACCTCTGAAGATGACAGCGAATCTTAAGCTTCAAGTTTCTTTTCTTTTTTTTTTTTTGGTGCAACAGAAGCTTCAATCTAGTGATGACAGAAGGTATAGTGTTATCTATGAATCTCAAGCTCGGAAGATAACAATTAAATGCTTGATGAAATAGTCCAAGTGCATACAAGTCAGCTCGAACATCACCTGATACCTATGCTCGTGATGGAGGTAACAAGCAGAGACGGGTTCACAATATAATAACGTATAACCCGACAGCTTACTATTATTATTAATATATATAAACTTGCAGTCACTGTGGTATTCTATAAATTTTAAATTTTGAATCCAGTCTGTGGTACTGAATTCTTCTTTTATTCTATTTAGCATCTAATATATATATATAGCTATCTTACTGCTTGTGATGGGATGTTATGTATAAATAGAAGTGCAAGAAAGCCAGCAACAAGGCTAACAGCGGGAACTAAACCACGAAATCGTAAATTTTTGTTGATCAAAACAAGGACATATAAGAAACTCTGATGGCGGAGGAGAAAGGTAACAGAAGGCTGTAACACTATAATTTCATGGTCAAAACAAACAAGGAACCTTACAACAACATGCCCGTCTGGAACGGTAGAGTGCACACAGACCATACCCCTACCTTAAAGGTAGAGAGACTGTTTCAGTTAGTGTTGGGTACTATGTAGTTTTGATGATCGACAAACTGACACATGAATGAAACATGTTACTTGAGCTGGTCCACGCATAGGAAAGCAGATTTCCAGTTTCACCGATAGATGCAGACGATATTGCTTAAAGACAGGAAAGAATAAGCAAGCCTAATTCTGATATACTCAAGTTACTGATCATGTGGGGAATATAACAAGTTGAATTTGATTCAAACACTTAATGATAAGGGAAAGCAAGTTGAGTTGAAAAAGGAGTCCTGCGTGAAGAAAGAGTTTCACTTCTGAGTATATCTTGAAGAGTCCTATGTGTGGGAGGAGAAAGATTCTGATAAATTAACATGTGTTGATTTAAAGAGTTGGAGTTTTACTAAAATACTAAAGAGACAAGAGTTGGAATTGAAGATGCAATGAGAGTTTTGATTAAAGGAGAGTTTGAAATAAAGAATGACTCTTTGAAGAGTTGTGCTTGAATAGAAGATGCATCAGTCAGAATATTTCACGCACTTACAAAGCCACTTCACGAAGTGCTACTCAATCACTGATGAAACACATTGAAGAACCTGGTCTAAGTATAGAATCCAGCTAAGAGTTTTAGAGTTGTTCATTGTGTTTGAACTATTCAACAACAACAACAACAACAAACCCAGTGTATTCCCACTTAGTGGGGTCTGGGGGGTAAGATGTACGCAGTCCATACCTCTACCTCTGATGAAGTAGAAAGGCTGTTTCCGAAAGACCCCCGGCTCAAGGCACAAGATATCACACAAACACATAGTAAAGCACAGAAGCAGATGACATAACATAAATACGGCACCCATAAGGAATATAAAACAGAGGAAAGCAGAGGAAAGCACACAGATTCGTAATAAGCATGGAACACTGAATACGGAATCATAACGGGAA
>NC_061120.1:220176649-220176922 GCF_002878395.1 Capsicum annuum | reverse complement strand
TGGAGAAAACTCAGAGACTTTGGGAAAGTATACCTTGGGAGGTGTGTAATTAGGAATTAGAGTTTATAATTCCTAGTTATTGAGTCAAAGGAAATAGAGTTTATAATTCCTATTTTTTGGTTACAAGAGTTTTGTAATTAGTCGTTGTTGAGGCTCAGAGTTATTTAGTGAAGTTGGGGTTAGTGGTTTTTTTACACCTTTTTGAGCCGGGTGTTTTCCATGTAAAAATCATTGTGTTCTTTACTTTCTGTTTTACTGCTTCCTTGAAACACG
>NC_061120.1:220170282-220173649 GCF_002878395.1 Capsicum annuum | reverse complement strand
TCTACCTTGTGGATTATTTGATGCCATTGGGACCTATGTAGTTTCTTTATCTCTTGGTGATTCCCATAACCAAATCCTTTGTGCACCTTTCATTGAGCTTTTAATATTTAATTCAAAGGATCCTTGGTTATATTACAAATATGTGCAACCTTGGCATGTTGAGATGATTTACTATGCTAACCCTAACCCTCATGCCATGAGAAGTTTGTATTTGTTTTCCCACTCTTCATTTTTGCAAGGTTTGGATTCAAGGTCGAATCCTTTTCAAGAAGGGGAGGATGATACGAGAATAATGGCCACCTTAGCTTTCGCCGACATCATTCAAAGTTACTATGTAAAGAATCAAGCTTTGGTCTCATGGAGGGCACGGTATTATACTTGGAGGGGACGTTTTGAGCCTACCATTGATCAAACCTGAGTGTGGAAGATTGCTTGGAGAATTGAAGACTTAAGGACTCTCGGGTTCACGGTTTTGGTTCCCTTTATTAAGGGCATTTTGGTCACTTATCTTTGTCCAAGTGACACTCCATGACCATCCCTCCTCATTAAGGGCATTGGAGTCATTTTGTGTTCATTTTGTAATAGATTATAAATAGGCTCCTTTAGTCTTATTTTCAGAGTTAATGAATGATGAACATTTGAAAGACTTCTCCTCTCTTTGAGAGTGTAACACCCTTAGTGTAGGGCTTGGATAAGCCATTAGTTTAGGGCTTGGAAAAGCCAATATTGTTCTTTGCTTGGAAACGGTGGATCTTGAGGTGAGTTGATTCCCTTGGCGGTCACCGTAAGAACTTGGTACTTGTTAACTTGTTTTGTAGAGGTTTTATAGTTTTGATACACTCCTTAGTTGCTACCTAATGGGTTCTCTTTGTGTCAAGTTAGCTATCTTTTACTCTTTTTAAGTTTATGTTTGCTTCTCGTATCGTGTTGTTGTCTTGTTGATGCGGGTAAAGGCTTGTGATTGTGGGTTGTTTGCGGACTGTTTTGGTGTTGTAGATACCGTTTGGTATCAATAGATCCATAGGCCAACACCCACTGAAAGTCGTAAAACATCCGTAATTGCTGCCATTTTGCTCATTTAACCTGAAAAATAGCCCCCCAACCCCTCAAAGCAACCCAATCGATCCCTTTAATAGGTCGTCAGGGACCGCCCAAAAATATTTTCAAAGCTCGTACCCACCCATCGATCCATAGGCTAAGACCACCGGAAGTCATAAAAAATCCTCAATTCCTGTAGTTTCGCTCATTTGACTTGAAATTAGCTCCCCCGGCCCCTCCAAAGCAACTCGAACAATTTACTAGATCTCTAAGGGACCGCCCACAAAGTTTCGTCCAGAAATATTTTCGGAGCCCGCACCCACCCATCGATCCATAGGCTAACACCTAGAAGGTCAAAAAATTTGCAATTCCTATTGTTTTGCTCATTTGACTTTAAAAAAAGCTACCCCGGGCCCTCTAAAGCTACCTAATCCATTTAATAGGTCGTCGGGGGACCGCCTGCTAAGTTTCATCCAAAAATATTTACAGAGCCCGCACCCACTCATGGATTCATAGGCTAACACCCATCGAATGTCGGAAAAACCTGCACTTCCTGCTGTTTCACTCATTTGACTTAAAAAATGTCTCCTCCATCCCCTCCAAAGAAACCCAATCCATTTAATATATCGTCAGGGAACCGACCAAGAGGTTTTGCCTAAAAATATTTCCGGTGCTCGCACCCACCCATTGATCTATAGGCTATAATTCCCACCTGAAGTCACAAAAAAATCCACAATTCTGGTCGTTTTACTCATTTGACTTGAAAAATGGCTTCCCCCGCCCCCTCATAGCAATTCGATCCATTTAATAGGTCATTAAGGGACGAGTTGACACGTCTTCCCAACGAAAATAAAACCTGTCGGATAAACTCAGCCTCTTAAATGATGCTGTGAAAGTCCGTTTAATGCAAATCAGTCGCAGCCAAATACCAAATATCATAGGTGACACATTCCAATGTTTCAAGTTTTGCCAAGCTGGACATATCAATGAGAAGATTGGCCTTACCATCTGGTAGATGATGGATATGATCAATCTTTTTAGATTGGGAATGATAGGTAAGATTTCGTTTGTACAACTAGTTAAACAAAGATTAGAAAGTTGCTCTAAATTTGGCATCCTTATCACTAGATGCTTATTTAGGATACTTTTTCTTTGGTAAATAGCAGGCTTTCGGCGTATGTATATGCCTCAAGTTCTTCATCGTACATATCTTCTCTGGTAAAGTTGTATAATTACAAGGTCTGTCATAAATAAGAGTTTGCAAATTATGAAGCTTGAAGATTGATGCAGGAAGGTTGGCAATCACATCGAACTTGGAGATATCTCGGATGAATAATTTTGTAGTTACAAGTAGAAATGAACCAAAACATTCGTAACCATGGAATATGACCAGTACCCTGAGAAGGTTGAAACGGGAGAAAACTTCAAGTTCTACCATATGTCTATTTTTAGAAAATAAGTAGATCGATCTGGCAACTGAGGGCAATAGCTTGAAATGGTTATCATCTAAATAACCGTTAATCTGGAAAATGAAGCCACAACCATTATGCTTTTGTGTTGGAAGAGTACGGAGTATGTCAGTGGTCTCAACATGCATAAACTTTGTCATCTCAACTTCATTCAGACAGAACTCACGCAGGAGATAGTTCATTCCACATGCTATTATCTCACCGTTAATTCTCCTTTTCCTAAGGATTATCAAGTTTCTACTGATAAGATCCTCCAAATAATGGTTCACCACTTCCTCGAAGCTTTTATCACTTTCAGGCCTCCTTATAAAACCTTCTTCAGCTATCCATAATTGGACCAATCTCGAAGTCTCAACCTGATAATCCTTGGGGAAACCACCAATATAAAGAAACCAAGGTGTGAGGTGACTAGGCAGGTGGTTGTAAACACGTGAAACTGCTTCTAAAGAGTTTGTTACACAAGAACTAATTCTGATGGGTTTGCAAGAATAATTTCCACTACAACAAAGAATGCTTTCCGCATATACTAAACCACGATGAATATATCTCTTTAACATTTACGTATCTCATAGTCTCAACCTCTGCAAAGAAAGGACACTAAATTTTGTTGCTGCCTCACTTCCAGAATAAGTAAACGACTTTATTCTTCCCGCCACCAAGTCTCCCATTTTCCTTATCTTCAGGCTAAAAGAAATAGCAAATTCTTTTAGAACAATTTTATTTTCATATTTTACAGGACATTCAAGGATGTATAGGTTTTTGCAGAAAATTACTACTACATAAGCATCACAACTATCTACAAGAAACCAAAAAGTGAAATCAACCAATCTATGACACGCAAAGTAATGTAAGCAAAACAC
>NC_061120.1:220141786-220167282 GCF_002878395.1 Capsicum annuum | reverse complement strand
ACCTTTGATTGATAGCATTGAGCCTTTTGATATGAACTTGACTCTCATGGTAGAGGAAAATAAGTTTGAAGTTGTTATGTTGGTAGACTATGATAGAAATAGAGTGGCTCATTGAAGACTTGGTGATACCCATGTTAGGTGTTATAATCTAAGCTCGAGTCCTTGAAAGTCATGCTAATAGAAATAAGAGTAGAGGCACTAGAGGGTGTGCACTTCAACTTTGGGGATACTTATGAAGATTTGAAGTTAGTAAGTGTTCGAGTAATAGATGATGACTATTAGGGTTACAGAATGATAGAGTGTGCCTTAGGAGGTAGTATTAGCAGTGGGTGTTCCACTCTCATATGTGGTCTTTTGGGTTAAGTTTTATTAATTTTGTGTATTGTCATATTTCAAAACCTAGAGTGTAGTAAGGTATCTCCAAAAACTTAAGATGATGGCTTGAAGCTAAGGGGGAGATGACTAAATGTAACGCCCCGCATTTCGGGCTACAATATAGACCATGATTCTGATGTGTTGATGAATCCCGAAGCCATAAATCCTATGCCAATACGGCATGTTAATTATTTATGTAGCATATGAATCCATTCAAGCTTGAATTTAGACCATAGGGGTCATCTAACTCAAGGACGAGTTGAAAACTACTTCGACTGATTAAGTTTAAGTGGACATTATAATTTGTGTCAACTTCTATTGACCATGAATCTTTGTATATGTCGAATTAGAAAGACTACTATGTGTAAAATGATAGGTTTCCGAGTTAGCTTTCCAACGATACCAATATTGCTAAAATCCGGCACCCGACCAAGAAGTTATGGCCTTTCAAAGTGATATGGGTCGCCTAACCAATCGCCCATGGCCATTGGAAAGCATAGGCGATAGCTTAGGCGATGCCTATGTAAACATAGGCGATAGCCTAGGCGGCGCCTATGTAAACATAGGTGATGGAATGGGCGGCGCCTATGTAAAGGTTTCAAGTGACTTAAACACTTCATTTTTGGGGCAAAATGGTCCTTTTCCACCCTTACTTAGCCCTAAAACACGAAATTCAGTTCCAAGGACCCCAAAATACACCTTCTTTCATCAAAAGTGCTCAAGGATTCTCCTTAGTGTTTCAAAATAAAAACCCCAAGCAACTCAAGATTCAACCGGGGGTAGTTTTATGAACATGCATGCTTTTAAATGAGGGTTTTCAATAAAATACTTGCTCTTATTATGATTTCTAAGTCATTTTTTTAGGTCATGGGAATTGTTTGCCCATATACTTCAATGGTTGAAACCATGCATATGTGATTTTGAGATTTTCCATGGAAGTTTGATAAACATGAATGATAAATTTCTTTCAAATTCCCATGATAATATTTCGATACCCCATATTATATTATGACCAACAAAAGAGAGCATGAATTTGAAATAATTATTTTCCACTACTTGTAAATGATGAAAACATCTTGATTTTTACATGATTATGCATATGTTGATGTGATATTGATGATTTTCTAGTCGGGTATGACGATACCCTACAAATAAGATATGTGATTGAATCAAATGAGATTTGAATGCATTGATTTTACATGAGATAGGTGGATGCCCGAAGAAGGCATTTGAGTTTAAGGGCTCATCGCTAGAAACCGTGTTTGCCGACATGGGAATTTGGTACTCTGCTTTGTAATCTTGCGTACCTGACTTCGTGTCATTCCTAAATTAGGACTATGGTTGGGAGCCTATTTTGTGATCTTGTGCACTACCATTGGGTCAAGACACACAAGATCACACAACAGGGTGTTGGTGTAAATGTTATATGTAGGGTATTCCACCTAGCTCAGCTGCATTAAATTGTTGTTGAAAACAGATACATTATGCCCATGTGTTTTCAAGTGACTTGATATGAAACTGCTTTATAACGGCTCTCAACTATATTTTGTAAAAATATTATGTTTTGTTTTGATATCTCTACGTACTAGTACTTTTGTATTGACCCCCTTCCTCCCAGGTTCGGAGGCGCAGTCTAGGGGTCCAGAAAATTAGTAGATTCCTCGGACAGATTTGCAGAGTCACTTGGTGAGCCTTCTATATTTCGGAAGGCCTGATTATCTGGCAGTGTCATTTATCATTTATTAGTTTTGGGTCTACTGGGGGCCTTGTCTCAGTTTTCAGTTAGACATTTGTTTTAGTCATGTAGTAGAGATTTCACAGACGTTATAGAGGTGTTAACTTGAGATTTTGGGACATTATTCCCTATTATTGCTTTCATATGACTCTTGACCATGTTTTCCATAATGTTATTGCCTTCCGCATCTCTTTATCATTTGAATTATGTGCATGATTACCAGAAATATAGGGGTATTTCGGGCCTTCATGGTTCGGGATACTCGTCACGGCCAGGGCCCTGGTTCGGGTCATGAAAAACTTGGTATCATAGCACGGTTCATGGTCCTAGGGTGTCTGTAAAATCGCGTCGGGTAGAGTCCTGCTTATGGGTATGTAGCGTGCCACACTTATAAGCAGGAGGCTGCTAGGCATTTAGGAAATGTTTCCCTACTTTGTGATTTAGTTCGTGCTTCAGAGTTTGAACTGTCCCCTACTCAATGATCTCTTGTATTTCAGAAACACAGTCATGCCTCCACGTCGTATCATCGATCAGAATGCTCAGGCAGATGAGGTCCACCCCACCCATGGGATGTGGACTCGTAACAGAGCTTATACTCCAAAACTTGTCCCTACTCCGGGAGTCCCTCTAGTCCCAACCAGTCCACCTCAGGCTCCGCGGACTAATGTCAACAGTCCCTCAACTTCTCAGGGAGATATTTCAAATGCGGAATTCAGACGGTCTATTCATATGCTGACACAGTTAGTAGCTAACCAGGCTCAATGATCGGAAGATGTTGGGTCTACATCTATTACGTCTGAGGCTACTGGGGTCGGATATTTCATGAAGATGAACCCACCTAAGTTCACTGGCACCAAGGTGGAGGAAGATCCACAGGAGTTCGTGGATGAGATGGAAAAACTCTTTAAGGTAATACATGTAGATGAGGTTGAAGGGGTGGATCTAGCAACTTATCAGCTCAAGGATGTTGTGAATCAGTGGTATGGCGACTGGGAGGAGTCAAAAGGTGAGAGTACTGAGCCCACAGTTTGGGGAAAATTTGTGGAAGCTTTCCTTGATCGATTCTTTCCTCTGGAGTTGAGGGAGGTTAAAGCGGAAGAGTTTATGAATCTGAAGCAGGGAAGTATGAGTGTCCAGGAGTACACTTTGAAGTTTAATAAACTAGCCCGCCAGGCCCCAGAGTTGACTAGTAATATGAGAGCCCAGATAAGGAAATTTACATCCGGCCTTTCTGATAACCTGGTGCTTGAGTGACAGGGGGCAGTGTTGAATAAGGAGCTAGACTTTGCTCGGCTGACCATTCATATGCAGCAAATAGAAGAGAAGGAAAAGAAAATTTCAGAAGCAAGAGAGAAAGACAGGCAAGCAAAGAGAGCCAGAATCATGAATCAAAATCACAGCCAACCATAGAGCGGCAACTGGGGAAATAGATGGCAAAATAAGAAGTCTTAGAGTAATGCACAGTCAGCTGCCAGCACCCCAGCGCCCAGACCACCAATAGACAGACGATCGCAGAGTTTTCAGACTCCTCATGGATTCAGAGCCCCAGATACTCAGTCACAGGACAGTGTGGCCCAACAGCATCATACTCATCCACGGTGCGACACTTGTGGGAAGAATCACTCAGGGAGGTATTATTTTGAGGGGAGGAATTGTTATACTTGTGGCAAGGTGGGTCACTTTCAGAAATATTGCCCTTCTACTGGAGGAAATGCGTGGGGAACTAAGCCCCAAGCCACGTTCACAGCTCCTCCTCATAAGGGTGCTCCTTCAGCTGCCGGGAACAATCACAACCGGTTATATGCTTTGACCAACTGCCAGGAGGCAGAAGTTCCCCCAGATGTTGTTACCGGTACATTATAAATCTTTTCCTGTGATGTTTATGTGTTACTTTATCCTGGGTCTACTTTATCCTATATGACCCCTTATGTGGCTGTTGGTTTTGGGTTTGAGCCTAGTGTGATTTTTTAACCCTTTTCTGTTTCCACCCCGGTGAGGGATTCTATTATTGCTAAGAGGGTGTACAGGGGTTGTGTTGTGACTGTTAGTAGCCAGGATACGCTGGCAGATCTCGTAGAGTTAGATATGGTTGCTTTTGATGCTATCTTAGGAATGGATTGGCTCTATTTGTGCTATGCCACATTAGATTGTAGGACTTGAAGGGTTACTTTTTCTTTCCCGAAGGAACCAGTGATAGAGTGGGAAGGATATTCTTTATCATCCAGAGAGCATTTTATATCCTATCTTAGAGCCCACAAACTTATTTCTAAAGGTTGTTTGTACCACCTTATCCGAGTTAAGGACTCCAATGATGAGAGTCTTTCTCTTCAATCTGTTTCCGTAGTAAAAGAATTCCCAGAAGTCTTTCCAAATGATCTCCCAGGAATACCACCTGATAGGGAGATTGAGTTTGCTATTAATGTGTTGCCAGACACTCGTTCTATTTCCATTCCGCCATATAGAATGGCTCCTGCAGAACTAAAAGAGTTGAAAGAACAGTTAGCAAATCTCCTAGATAAGTTTTTTATATGCCCCAGTGTGTCCCCTTGGGGTGCACCTGTACTTTTCGTGCGAAAGAAAGATGGTTCCCTTCATATGTGCATAGACTATCATCAGTTGAATAAGGTCACGATTAAAAATAAATATCCCCTTCCTTGGATTGACGACCTTTTTGAACAGCTTCAGGGTGACAAGTGTTTTTCAAAAATAGACCTTCATTCGGGTTATCATCAGTTGAAAGTTAGGGAGTCAGACATACCTAAAACATCTTTCCGAATCCGATATGGTCACTACGAATTTCTAGTCATGTCCTTCGGGTTGACTAACACCCCTACAGCCTTCATGGATCTTATGAATAGAGTGTTCTGTCAGTTTCTTGACTTGTTTGTCATTGTATTTATTGATGATATTCTGATCTATTCTAAGAGTAAAGAGGATCACGCCAATCACCTCTGAATTATTCTTCAGACCCTTAAGGATCATCAGCTGTATGCCAAATTTTCTAAGTGTGAATTCTGGTTAGATGTTATTTCCTTCTTGGGGCATATTATGTCCAGTGACAGGATAAGAGTGGATCCCCATAAAGTTGAAGCAGTGAGAAAATGGCCCAGACCCACGACTCCAACCGATATTTGGAGCTTTTTGGGTTTGGTGGGGTATTACAGAAGGTTTATAGAGAGTTTTTCTTCCATAGCTGCTCCGTTTACTACACTGACTCAAAAAAAGATGAAGTTTGTGTGGTATGACTTGTGTGAAAATAGTTTTGAGAAGTTGAAGGACAAGCTGACTACTGCTCCTGTTTTGACCCTTCCCGAGGGTATAGATGATTTTATGGTTTATTTGATGTGTCCCGTGTGGGACTTGGTTGTGTATTGATGCAGCGTAGTAAGGTGATAGCTTATGCATCTAGGTCGTTAAAGGTGCATGATCGCAATTACCCTACTCATGACTTGGAGTTAGCAGCTGTGGTGTTTGCACTTAGAATCTGTAGGCACTATCTCTATGGAGTGCATGTTGATATTTTTACTGACCATAAGAGTTTGCAGTATGTTTTCTCACAGAAAGAATTGAACCTCAGGCAGAGGCGTTGGATAGAGCTTTTGAAAGACTATGATATGAGTCTACATTACCATCTGGGAAAGGCAAATATTGTAGCCGACGCCCTCAGCAGGTTGTCTATGGGCAGCCTTTCTCATGTTGAAAAAGGGAAGGAAGAGATGGTGAAGGATATTCACCTTCTTGCAAATTTGGGAGTACAACTCTTAGATTTCGAAGATGGAGGGGTGATTGTTCATGAGTTAGCTAAGTCATCCCTTTGTGCTGAAGTTAAGGAAAAGCAGGTTGAAGATCCCATCTTGATGCAAATCAAGAAAGATGTGGGTCAACAAAAGGTTATGTCGTTTGAAATTGGTGGTGATGGTATTATGAGATTTCAGGATAGGTTGTGTGTTTTGAATGTTGATGGACTGCGGAAAAGAATCCTTGATGAGGCGTACACTTTGAGGTATGTCGTTCACCCAGGCTCTACTAAGATGTACCATGATCTGAAAACCTTGTATTGGTGGAATAACATGAAACGTGATGTAGCTGATTTTGTGTCCAAGTGTTTAAACTGTCAACAAGTGAAGGTAGAACACATGAGGACAGGTGGTACTTCCCAAGAGATAGCCCTGCCTTTATGGAAGTAGGAGATGATAAACATGGACTTTATTACAGGACTTCCGAGATCCCAAAATCAGTATGATTCTATATGGGTGATTGTAGATCAGTTGACAAAGTCAACCCACTTTTTGCCTGTGAGGACTAATTATTCGGGAGAGGGTTATGCTAAGATTTACATTGTGGAGATAGTTCGGTTGTATGGTGCACCAGTGTCCATTATATTCGATAGAGGTACACAGTTTTCATCTTAGTTCTGGAGATCTTTTTAGAAGGTTTTAGGTACACAAGTGAATTTGAGCACAGCTTTCCACCCTCAGAAGGATGGTCAAGCTGAGCGTACCATTCAGACCCTTGAGGATATGTTGAGGGCATTCATTATTGATTTTAAAGGTAGTTGGGTAGATCATCTGCCACTGGTTGAATTTGCTTACAATAATAGTTACCATGCCAGCATCAAGATGGATCCTTTTTAGGCTTTGTATAGGAGGAGATGTAGGTCTCTGATAGGATGTTATGAAGTGGGTGAGACTCAGTTGTATGGGCCTGATCTTGTTTATCAGGCGATGGAGAAAGTGAAGATCATTAGAGAACGACTCAAGACTGCTCAGAGTCATCAGAAGTCCTATGCCGAAGTTTGGAGAAGAGAACTAGAGTTTGAAGTTGGTGATTGGGTGTTTCTCAAGGTTTCTCCTATGAAAGGAGTTATACGGTTTGGAAAAACATGTAAATTAAGCTCTCTCTATATAGGGTCATATCAGATTCTGAGAAAGATTGGTACAGTTGCTTATGAGCTAGAATTGCCTTCAAGTTTGGGTTCCATTCATCCGGTATACTATGTATCCATGTTGAAGAAATGCATTGGAGATCATTTTCTGGTATTGCCAGTAGAGGGTATCAAAGTGACAGATTCCTTGTCTTATGAAGAAGAACCCATTGAAATTTTAGATCGCCTAGTTTGAAAGCTGAGGAGCAACGAGATAGCCTTAGTAAAGGTACTGTGGAGGAATTAGAAAGTCGAAGAAGCAACTTGGGAGTTAGAAGAGGACATGAGAAATAGATATCCCAATTTGTTTTCTTTGATGGAGGAGGAGACAGAAGATACTATTCCTATTTTATCTTTCCTAGTCCTTTATTATGCTTGAAATCGTGTCTGTCTGTGTCCCGCATCGTCATTCAGGGACGAATGATCCTATGGGGGGATAATGTAACGCCCCACATTTTGGGCTATAATATAGACCATGATTCCGATGTGTTGATAAATCCCGAAGCCATAAATCCTACGCCAATATGGCATGTTAATTATTTGTGTAGCATGTGAATCCATTCAAGCTTGAATTTAGACCATAGGGGTTGTCTAACTCAAGGACGAGTTGAAAACTACTTCGACCAATTAAGTTTAAGTGGACATTATAATTTGTGTCAACTTCTATCAACCAAGACTCTTTGTATATGTCGAATTAGAAAGGCTGCTATGTGCAAAATGATAGGTTTCCGAGTTAACTTTCCAACGATACCAATTTTACTAAAATCCGGCACCCGAGTAAGAAGTTATGGCCTTTCAAAGTGATATGCGTCGCCTAACCAATCACCCATGGCCACTAGAAAGCATAGACGATAGCTTAGGCGGCGCCTATGTAAACATAGGATATAGCCTAGGCGGACCCTATGTAAACATAGGCAATAGCCTAGGCGGATCCTATGTAAACATAGGCGATGGAATGCGCGGCGCCTATGTAAAGGTTTCAAGTGACTTAAACACTCCGTTTTTGGGGCAAAATGGTCCTTTTCCACCCTTACTTAGATCTAAAACACGAAGTTCAGTTCCAAGGACCCCAAAATATACCTTCTTTCATCAAAAGTGCTCAACGATTCTCCTTAGGGTTTCAAAATAAAAATCCAAGCAAGTCAAGATTCAACCGGGGGTTTTAGAAACTAATTGCATATTTGGAATCTTCTCAACGTAGGCTTCAAGAAGCGTCTAATATTCGTAGTAATCGAGGTACTAGGGGTTATCCAAAAATATCATGGGCGTAGTTTTATGAACATGCATGCTTTTAAATGGGGGTTTTCAATAAAATACTAATAACTTGATCTTATTATGATTTCTAAGTCATTTTTTAGGTCATGGGAATTGTTTGCCTATATACTTCAGTGGTTGAAACCATGCATATGTGATTTTGAGATTTTCCATGAAAGTTTGATAAATATGAATGATAAATTGCTTTTAAATTCCCATGATAATGTTTCGATACCTCATATTATATTGTGACCTACAAAAGAGAGCATGAATTTGAAATAATTATTGTCCACTACTTGTAAATGATGAAAACATCTTGATTTTTACATGATTATGCATATGTTGATATGATATTGATGACTTGCAAGTCGGGTATGACGATACCCTACAAATAAGATATATGATTGAATCAGATGAAATTTGAATGCATTGATTTTACATGAGATGGGTGGATGCCCGAAGAAGGCGTTTGAGTTTAAGGGCTCATCTCTAGAAACCGTGTTTGCCGACATGGGAATTTGGTACTCTGCTTTGTGATCTTGCGTACCTGACTCTGTGTCATTCCCAAATTGGGACTATGGTTAGGAGCCCTTCTTTGTGATCTTGTGCACTACCATTGGATCAAGACACCCTGCTGTGTGATCTTGTGTGTCTTCCCCTCACGTATACTCTAATCTCGACGGCAACCGAAGTTTGATAGTTGGTGTAAATTTGATATGTAGGGTATTCCACCTAGCTCAGCTGCATTACATTGTTGTTGAAAATAATTACATTATGCCCATGTGTTTTCAAATGACTTGATATGAAACTGCTTTATAATGGCTCTCAACTATATTTTATAAAAATATTATGTTTTACTTTGATATCTCTACGTACCAGTGCTTTTGTATTGACCCCCTTCCTCCCAGGTTTGAAGGTACAGTCTAGGGGTCCAGAAATCAGTAGATTCCTCAGACAGATTTGCAGAGTCACTTGGTGAGCCTTCTATATTTCGGAAGGCCTGATTATCTGGCAGTGTCATTTATCACTTATTAGTTTTGGGTCTACTGGGGGCCTTGTCCCAATTTTCAGATAGACATTTATTTCAGTCATGTAGTAGAGATTTCGCAGACGTTATAGAGGTGTTGATTTAAGATTTTGGGACATTATTCCCTATTATTGCTTTCATATGACTCTTGACCATGTTTTCCATAATGTTATTATCTTCTGTATCTCTTTATCATTTGAATTATATGCATGATTACCAGACAGATAGGAGCGTTTTGGGCCTTCATGGTTTGAGATACTCATCACGGCCATGGCCCCGGTTCGGGTCGTGACACTAAACAAATAACCAAGTAAGAATATCAGATTCTTGTAGTGATGTCATGATGATATATAACATCAAAAAGTAAGGGTGAATCTCAACCCATTCCTATCTCAGTATTTCTCAGTGATCCGAATACCTACTCATGCTTTACGATTTAGTTCCATGATCAGTTCATGTTCATACATATGATAGAGAGTCTTGTACTCATGCTTTATAATGTGCTCCATTTCCATAACTCATGTCTTATGCTAAATAATTGGTGAGATTCAACTTATAGCCATGAATACCCTAAATTCAGAGCGATTTGGTGAGTCTCTGTTGTTGTTTTGCTATTCCTCAGGCTTTAGATGAGTGTCAAGCTTCATATAGTATCATTCCATGCCTCCAGATCTTATGTTCTAACCTTTTTGTGACTCCTCCTTATGCGATGATAGTGGTGGTGAGTAATTATTCCTTGTTGATGGAAGATCATAGTACGCTTGTTAGATAAGGCCATAAGTATGAAGTAAGATTTGGGGCCAAGTTTTTATTTATGTGATGGTTAGTGGAATTTTGTATGTATATGTTCTTGGGGTAGCTCGTGGGAGTGATATTGATAGTGTTTTAGAGAATATGTGAAGTATGCCTTTATGAGTGTTTGCTTTGAAGTTTATATGTGGTTATAAAGATAGGCTTGAATGACATGTTGAGATTGTTGTAAAGGAATGCTATATGCGCTAGCGACTTCATAGTAAGAGTTCAGAGTAGTCATTGAAGTGGTAAGGCATGTTATACTTAGGATGTGATCTTTAAAGGAGATATAGAAGATTGCATCATATGGTTTAGAATAATAGCATGGTTTAGCATGTTGTATTTTTGTGACTTAGAGTTAGGCTTGATCACGGAGAAGGGATTAAGTTATTTCCGACATTAGTAGAAAGATTTGTCAATGCTTATATGAGAATTTTAAGCTGAGTTAAATAAATATGATATTTAAGGAGAATAGTATAGTTAAGTGATATTCGAGAAGTGTGCTAAGCTTGAAAGTAAGAAGTTGTAATCCCAAAGGCCTGGTAATTCTATCCTAATGCAGGAGTTATATGCCTATGATCTAGACTGTAGAGTAGTTTCAATGTGGTGATTCCTCAGTTGGATGTCTTGTTTAATCCATACCTAAGATTTATGGCTCCCTATTACTGCTAGAATTTCTTTAGATAATTGTGATGAATAGATACTCCAGTTAAGTATGAGGGTGTAGTATAATTCAGTCTATATGGTCAATAAGTTAATTTAGCAGTTAGATTCGCATGACTTGTTTTCTCGTCTTTGCACTTATTCATGCTACTCAAAATCTCAGACATGCTACTATTCCAAGATAGAGTATACCAGTAGTTACAAGTATAGCCTATTTTATGCATCATGCATTAAATTCAGATTCCAAATGTTTAGTTATGATTCAATTCGTAGGTGCCCTGTGCATCGCCTCAGTTTTCCGAGTACCTTAGTGAATTGAGCATTCATAGAGGTACATGGGGTATCAAGGGGGAGATACCCCATTCAGTTATATGCATAGATTCTTATTACAAGTTTCACATCAGTTATTATTGCGTATTTAGCCATACGTTCATACGTTAGTTCAGTCAGATATGAATGCATTAGAAATGCATGTTCAATAGAAAAGTTCAGCTTATCAGTGTATTCAGTCCTGCATTCATGAGAACAAATCGGTCACAGATCCATGCATCAAATATTCATGATTCATTATGAGAATTCAGCCTATGAGTAGCTTTAGTTGTGTATTCCATGCCTCGGATATGCATGTCCGGCATAAGCATTTAAAATATCAGTAACTCAAATCTTATAGTCATGTTTTCGATCAATGTATTCTTTCTTAGGGAACATATCATGTCCGCGTTATCCCATACCCTTAAGACTTTGACATTCTATCCATCATTCGGAGACGAATGATCCCAAGGGGAAGATAATGTAACACCCTGTATTTCGGGCTAGAATAAAAATCATGAATCTGATGCGTTGATAATCCCAGATCCTTAAATCCTATGCTAATTTGGCATGTTAATCAATTATGTAGTATGTGAATCCATTTGAGCATGAATTTAGACCATAGAGGTCCTTCAACTCAAGGACGAGTTGAAACTATTTCGATTGATTAAGTTTTAGTGGATGTTGTAATTTTTGTCAGCTTCCATCGACTATAACTCTTTGTATATTTCGAATTATAGAACCTACTATGTGTCAAATGATCGGTCTTCAAGTTAACTTTCCAACGATACAAATTTTGCTAAAATCTGACACCCGAGCAAGAAGTTATGGCCTTTTAAAGTAGTATGCATCGCCTAACCAATCGCATATGGCCACTAGAAAGTATATGCGGCGCCTATGTAAATATAGGCGATATCATATGCGGAGCCTATGTAAATATAGGCGATATCATATGCGGAGCCTATACAAATATAGGCGATATAATATGCGGCGCCTATGTAAATATATGTGATATCATATGCGGCGCATATCTTATGGTTTCAAGTGACTTAAACACTCCGTTTTTGGGGTAAAATGGTCCTTTTCCCACCCTTATTCAGCCATAAACACGAAATTCAGTCCCCAATTCTCCAAACTACATTCATATTCATCTAAAAATTCTCAAGAACACTCCCAAGGGTTTAAAACTAAAAACCCAAATAAATCAAGATTTAATCGTGGGTTTTCAAAATTGATTAGAGATTCGGAATCCCCAATCCACACGCTTCAAGAATCACCCATTATTTTTCAAAATAGAGGTACGCGGGGTTTTCCTAAATTCTCATGGGCATAAAAAAATCATATTTTAGAATGGGGTTTTTGAATCTATGTATATATTCATGTATTAAATGTTTTAACATCATTGTTTTGGTCTTTTGACCTTCCCCAAAGTGATTTGAGAATATAAATGTATGAAACCTTGTATTTAAGAATGAATTCTTGTTGAGATTATGATTTTCGGTGAATTCCCTCTTTAGTGAATTTTTTCAGATTTCTCATAGCATATGAATTATTTTGCAATGCATCCCTGAAAAGCACTATATGAAATGATTGAACTCTTATTATGATTTTAAAGTGGTTTTAAATCATTAAAGAGGGAATCTAGCATGAATGTTTAATGTTCATAATGCATGTAATGAAAGAGTGCATGGATTTTCTAAAGGCACTAGACCACCATATGTTGATGAAGTTTTTGCATGATTTTGACTTGACTTTCGAAACACGAAATCTTCTATATCAGTTACATGTTTTTGGTGGTCTAAATTATGCTTTAAATAAAAGATTTAGCTTAATGTATTATGGCTCAGAAATCATACCAATTCAGACCAATGTCATATCAGACTCATACTAATAGACATTTCAGACTATCATGATTTTAGACATTCAGAATGTTGTATGTACAGAAAAGGTTAAAAATGAGCATACAGAGATGTTAGGTGGTTCCCTGAAGAGGGCTTGAGTTCAAGCAACTCATTGCCTAAAACCGTGGATTGCCGACCCAGGTATATTATTATACACTGACTTAAGCATCGTATGGCGTATCAAATTTAGGAACTCCAATCCTTGCGGCATACTCGGGTTGGAGGCTTCCCCGCCGAGTCAATGGCGGATTCCATATCGCCCGTGGAATATCAAACTTGTAGGGGATACCACCTAACTCAGAAGTAATACACAGATCAGAGTTTGAGATTTACAGACAGGTTACATGTTTTCAGAAGGTGCCCATGTGTTTTTTAGAAACTGTTTTTCGCATAACGTTTGAGTAATATTTGCTCTCACGTATTATATATATATATATATATATATATTTGTGTGTGTGTGTTCAATTACTCTATTTTGGATTGCTTCGCATGCCAGTACAATTGTGCTGACCCCCTTCCTCCCAGGTACTGAGGTGCAGTCTAGGGGTTCAGATCCTCAGTAGAGTCTACAGACAGGGTTGTATCAAAGTTCAGTTGGTGAGCCTTCTTTGCTTTGGAAGGCCTAGTCATTTAGGTATTTATTTCAGTATGGCTTTTGGTCTGCTGGGGGCCTTGTCCTAGTTATTCAGATAGTATGTCAGTAGAGATTTCGCAAACTGTTGCAAATGTTTATTAAATATTGTTAGGCATGTTTTCAGGCCTTTAACTGTTTTAAATTATTGACCATGTTTCCTTATTATTGTGTCTATTTCATATTACTTTGATCATATGAATTATGTTCATAATTACCAGATAGATAGAGGGCGTTCTGGGCCTTCGGGTTCGGGAATGCTCGTCATGGCCAGGGCCCCGATTCGGGTTGTGACATGCTTTCCTGGATAATGAACACTGTGAGTGAGAGTCTGTTATCTGACATTGTTTATGCCACAAATGCTTGTGCAGTTTGGGAGGATTTAAAGGAGAGGTATGACAAGGTGAATTGTATGTGTCTATACTAGTTGCATCGTGAAATTAATATGCACTCTTAAGGTACAGATTCAATCTCAGCCTATTTTACCAAATTGAAGAGTTTATGGAGTGTGTATGATCTACTAGTGCCAAATCCTAGTTGTGCTTGCCCTACATCTAGAGAATACTCAGATCATATGTGTCAACTTAGACTTTTATAGTTTTTAAGTGGCCTGAATGAGTCCTATAACCAAGCTAGAAGATAGATATTGCTCAAAGAAGTGACTCCTACTCTCAGTCAAGCTTATGCTATGCTCATAGAGGATGAAATCCAATATTCAGCATGTATGATAACTGTGAATGATAGATCAGAACTACTTTCTATGCAAGTGAATCAAAATTATAGTTTTGGACAAAGAAACTCTAACTATAGAGGCAGAAAGTGTGATTATTGCCATCTATTGGGTCATACCAAGGAAACTTGCTATAAGTTGGTAGGGGATCCAAATGACTAGAAGAACAGGAAAAAAAAAGGCTACAACTCTAATTTTAGATCACAGTATACTGGCAGTAACAACCTATCCACAAACAATGGTGGAAACAACTTTGTAAACACTGGTCACAGGTATATTTCTCAGGCTTCAACTCTGGTAGCTGGTCAAGTTGATGCTGATAGTTCTAGTCATGAAGTGACTCACACACCAAAGGCCAAGCCTCACACGTTCACTGAGGAATAATACACTTAGATTATGACTATGTTGAACAAAGACACAACAGATACAAAACAAGTCAATACGATAGGTATTACTACTTGTTTCTTGTCCAAAGCATGTTCTAACAGTTGGATTGTAGACTCAGGTGCTACATATCATGTGTCTGCACATAGACACTTGTTCAAAGAAGGTACCAGATTAGACTCCAAGCATATGGATAAGTTACTCCTTCCAACATGTGATGAAGTGATAATTTCACACACTGGAGAAGCTCACATTTTTGCAGATGATGTGCTCAAAGATGTTCTAAATGTTCCAGACTTCAAACTCAATTTGCTATCTGTTGCCAATGTAACCAAGGAACTTTCATGTTTTGTTTCTTTTTATCCTAATTTTTGTATCTTTTGGACCTCTTTAATGGCAAGGTGAAAGGGATTGGTAGGTAAGAGGGTGGACTATATATTCTTAAAGGTGGTGGTTGGACAAGAGGTGCTAATCATTCAAGATCAAAAGCCAATGGATTTATTGCAGAAATCTCTACTTCCAGTTGCATCTTATCGCACCAAAGACTTGGACACCCTACTGCTCAGGTTCTCAAGTGTTTAGACATTATGAAGAATCCCAGTGATGAAAACATGTTGAATAAATGTTCTGTGTGTCCGCTAGCTAAACAGACAAGATTGTCATTCCCTTTAAGTACTACTAGATGCTCTACATGTTTTGAACTTGTACACATGGATTTGTGGGGTCCATATAAAATTTCTACTTTTGACAACAAGTATTACTTCTTGACTATGGTAGATGACCATAGTAGATACACTTAGGTGCACCTGTTGTAGTTAAAGTCTGAGGTCATAGTGGCCATTAAGACATTTGTTTCCATGATTAAAACTCGGTTTGGCATAATAGTAAAAACCATTAGATCTGATGATGGCACTGAATTTATCAACTATTAATGTAAGACATTGTTCCATTCCCCTGGGCATACTACATCAGAACAGCTATCCTCACACTCCTTAACAGAATGGAGTTGTGGAGAAGAAGCACAAACACATATTAAACATAGCTAGAGCCCTCAAGTTTCAGTCTCATTTGCCCATTAAGTATTGGGGACGATGTGTAAAGGCTACAATATATCTACTGAAGAGGTTACCATCTTCTATTCTAAGTTGTAAGAGCCCATTTCAGTTGATGTTTTCCAAGGATCCCAAGTTGTCACATCTCAGGGTATTTGGATGCTTGTGCTATGTCACTATCCTTCCAAGAGGTGATAAGTTCACAGAAAGGGCCAAACCTGCAGTCTTGGTGGGATATTCAGAATCTCAGAAGGGGTATTTACTGCTGGATATCACCTCAAAGAAACTATTAGTCAGTAGAGATGTGTTTCATGAAGATACATTTCCTTTTGCTTCCTCACCAGCACAAAATACACAAGCTTCCTTATTTGGAGAAAATATTACTGACTTCTTGATTCCTACAGATGAAGAAATATTTCATGAAGCAAATACTGAGAGTGTTACTGAAGGAGCTCCAACTGAGGAGGATGGCATTTCTGATGCTGAAGTTCCTGGTGCAGCTTCACCTGGCACCACTCATAAAGAAATATGCCGAGATAACTGTTCCCTACCTCAACCCTTTTCCAGTAGACCTGCGCGAACAAGTAAACCACCAGTGTGGATGCATGATTATGTTGATACTTCTTGAAATCAGAGATACAAACATCCATTAGCCAACAACTTATCTTATAAAAATCTAAGTCCTACTTATCAATGCTATTTATCCAAATTCTCCACTTTAACTGAGCCTCAGCACTATAAACAGGCTGTAATAGATGAAAGTTGGGTGGAAACTATGTAATCAGAGGTTTAAGTCTTAGAAGCTAACAACACATGGGTCATTGTTGATCTACCTAAAGGGAAGAATACTGTTGGTTCCAAGTGGATATACAAGATCAAATATCTTGCAAATGGTGAAGTGGAGAGGTTCAAAGCAAGGTTAGTGGCCAAAGGATATAGCCAGCAAGAAGGGTTGGACTATCATGAAACCTTCTCACCAGTAGCTAAGATGGTTACAGTCAGATGTGTGATTGCACTAGCTGCATCTTAAGGTTAGAATCTTCATCAAATGGATGTGCATAATGCATTCCTCCAAGAGGATCTTGAGGAGGAAGTTTACATAAAAATACCTGAAGGATTTAGAAGACAGGGGGAGCACAAGGTGTGCAAGTTGATCAAATCCTTGTATGGTCTTAAGCAAGCCTCCAGACAGTGGAATCTTAAGCTTACTCATGCCTTACTTGATGCTGGTTTTACCCAAAGTGCACATTATTATTCCCTATTCACCCTGTATCAAGGTAATGATACTGTTATATTTCTTGTTTATGTTGATGATTTACTAATCACTGGAAGCAGTGGATCCTTGATCAATGCTACCAAAATCAAGTTGCATCAGAAGTTTAAGATAAAAGACTTGGGGGATCTCAAGTATTTTTTGGGTATTGAAGTTTTAAGATCAACATCAGAGATCATTCTGAACAAAAGGAAGTATATTCTAGAGTTGTTTCCTGAAACAGGTCTTAGTGGTGCTAAGCCTGCTATTACTCCCTTAGAGTCTAATGCCAGGCTCATCTCTATTAAGTATGATCACGCAACAGGTGCACAAGGTGATGAACTGTTGTTTGATATTTTCTCTTACCAAAGACTTGTTGGGAAGATTATGTATGCCACTATTACAAGGCCAGACATTAACTTTGTTGTCCAGACTCTCAGCCAATTCATGCAATATCCCAAGAAGTCTCACTGGGAAGCAGCTACTAGGTTAGTCAGGTACCTAAAAAATTCTTTTGGCCAAGGTGTCTGGTTAAAGGCTGAACCTGGTAATACTTTGACTTGCTGGTGTGACTTTGATTGGGCTGCCTGTCCAAACACCAGAAGATCAGTTACTGGTTATGCTATTCACTTTGGTGAATCACTCATATCATGAAAGTCTAAGAAGCAACACACTATTTCTAGGTGTTCTGCTGAAGTTGAGTACAGAAGCATGGCTTCAGCAGTTGCAGAACTCACTTGGCTGGTTGGATTATTTTAGGAACATAAGGTCCCTATCAACCTCCCAATTTTATTTTATAGTGATAGTAATTCAGCCATTCAACTGGACAACAACCCTATGTTCCATGAGAGAACCAAACACATTGAGATTGACTGTCATTTCATTAGGGACAAAATCAAGGATGGATTGATTAAGGCCCTACATGTTCACTCTATGGATCAACTTACTGATCTTCTTACCAAGGGCCTAAGTCTTGCTCAACATGCCCACTTACTTAGCAAGCTTGGTGTGCTGAATGTTCTGCACCCTGCAGCTTGAGGGGGAGTGTTTTGGAACTTACACGACTACCTGTTCCATTGATGTGTAATACTTATAAGAGTAGGCATTTGACTAGTTAGGAGCGTATTGCTAAGTCAGCTGTATAAGTTGTTAGAGGTTGTTAGACAATGATTAGTGAATGGCAATTAGCTGTCAAATAGAGTGTTCTAGAAGAAAGGTAGTTATTAGATATTTTGTTGCCTATATAAGTCACAACAATCTGATTGTAACAAACAAGTTTTGAAGTAGTTGTAGTTTTGATTCCTCTCCTCTTCTTAGCTCCATCAATGGAGTCTTAGCAAAGTATTTTCACATCTTTGCTTAGTGTTAATGACTAAATCATTTGATTTACTAAATAAAGACAAAGTCAGACTAGTAGGTGTGATATAATAATTCTTTTAAGTTAAGTGAAGAAACGGTCAATTAGAAGAACGGGAATATATAAAAGCAAAGCATTATTCAAATGTAAAATGGATTGCAGGATTATTACGTTACACCTACTTCTCTGACTGTCTTTCCTTTTTCTGATCAAGTCAAATAATTTATTAGTTAAAAGATGTTGTACAACAAGTCGTGGGAATAATATTTGCGAAAAAATAGTTAAAGAGTTGAGAAACTTTATATCACAATACTTGTGAATACTAAATTCAAATCTCTCTATATTGATATCCTTTTCATCTTGTGAATGATATTTCACGTAAAAATCTTTGTGTTACCTCCTTATTTTTAGTTTCTTATTATCATGTCTGTCTTAGTGTCTCTTTCGATATCTTGTGAAGTTGATGGCAGCTTATACAGCTGTAATTTCTCTTCTTCAAACACTTGAGCAACTTCAGCAAAGACATCCCGAACTCGTTCAAGGTCAGAGTGTTAAAACGCTAGAATCCCTGCATGAAAGTGCTGAATATTTTCAATATGTTGTTGAAGAATAGTAGCTTAAAAAGTTAGTTACCAGTAGAATAGTAGTTAACAGTTCGAGTACTTTGGCACCTGATAAGTTTAGAAGTAGTTGGTATGATTGCATCTATAAATACCTCTTAATATACAAAAAATTTATTCAGCAAGAATCCCTCTTCTGAATACATTCTTCTTTTTCGTTTTTCTTTTTTCTTCTTTAATCTTGTTTGATCTTATAAGACTCGAAGTCACTGATACTTAGAGTAATTACAAAGTGTCCATCAGAAGAAAGGAAATATATACATGCAACAAATTAAGCCAAGAATGAATATATTGAAGTACATGCAACATAAGAACTCTAGAACAAATAAATCATCACACAGTAAACAAATAAACATCTCACACCAATTATCATCACACAGAAAACAAATGTTGTCAACATAGGTCTGTTTGAGAGTTGATAGCTGCTTAAAGGTTTGATTGTATCAAAGAGACTACGCTTTCATCAACTTGAAAAGCCTTGGCAAGAATATATGTTTCTATAGTTGGTTCTGATACGAAAACTGCATTAGCAATGCTTACAACACCAGGATTCTGGCTACTCAAAGCAGTAATAGCAACAACATTTCCATATCCCACGTTGCGTTGGTAGTGAACAAGGCCAATTGGAAAAACAAACACATCGCCTTTTTAAAGGATCTTAGTAATAAGGAGATTTTCAGGATTTGAAGTTACAAAACTAACTTGAAGAGAACCTTCAAGGACGGTGAGTATTTCACTAGCTTTTGTGTGAGTGTGAGGAGGGTTAATTCACCATGGTGCATAGTCGACGCGCGCCAGTGAGATACCAAGATGTTAAGGTGGGTAAAAGTCCCCCATTGGTTGGGAAATGGACTAGTGGTTTGAGCTAGCTTTTGAGGTTGAGTTAGGCCCAAGGTCCATTCTTGACATGGTATCAGAGCTAGAGCCAGGTCCATTCTCGTTTAGGCTCTTGGTCCACGCGCCAGTACCAGTTGGGACTGGGCGTGAGGGGGGTGTTAGAGTGGGTAAAGTCCCACATTGGTTGGGGAATGGACCCGTAGTTTGCTTATATGGACTTGGGAAATCCTCCCCTCTTAAGATAGCTTTTGAGGTTAAGTTAGGCCCAAGGTTCATTCTTGACATGGTATCAGAGCCAGGTTCATCCCCATTTTGGGCTCCTAGTTCACATGTTAGTGTCAGTTGGGCCTGAGCGTGAGGGGGGTGTTAGAGTCGGTAAAAGTCCCACATTGGTTTTGAGGTTGAGTTAGGCCCAAGGTTCATTCTTGACATGGTATCAGAGTCAGGTCCATCCCTATTTTGGGCTTCCAGTCCATACGCTAGTGCCAGTTGGGCCTGGGCGTGAGGGGGTTATTAGAGTGGGTTAAAGTCCCACATTGGTTGGGTAATGGGCTAGTGGTTTGATCTAGCTTTTGAGGTTGATTTAGGCCCAAGGTTCGTTCTTGATATGGTACTAGTGGTTTGAGCTAGCTTTTGAGGTTGAGTTAGGCCCAAGGTCCGGTTGAGTTAGGCCCAAGGTCCATTCTTGACACAAGAGTGTTCAGTCCTGGAACTTGAGATACATTAATAGGAGTGACCTTAGAGCCAAAAGTGGTTGATGTGTTTCCAGCCAAAGTGTTCATTCTAGTCTGTATGACACACTTTTCTTTTTAGTCGCACCAAAAAAATGTTACTTGTAAATTTTGCAATGATTAACTTTACACTTCTCAGTTTACTTTCGATGAGAAGGTCTATAACAACACAACTACTATGGCATGTAAAAGGCTACAAGATTTGGAAGTTCTTGTTTCTTTCTTAAACTTCGTGCTAAATTAAACTATGCCACGTTAGAAGGGAGGGACTACATAAGAAGACACTAAAATTCTAATCGCTATTTATTGATATACAAAACCTATGTTAGCAGGATCAGCCACGCAGAAATCTTGCATTTGACTTGGCTCAAAAGATAACACAACACAGCGGAAACTAAGTACTACTACTAGATTCAGCAGAAGAAAGTGCTTAGATATTTTCAAGAACTAAATAAGAGAAGCAAAACAACAACTGCTATACCTCAGCCTCAAATTAGCAGAAACAAAAGTAAGGATGAAGTGATTGATAAGATAGTCTCCTTATACATAGAAAGGAGAAAAGACTTCATGCATGCAAAAGTGCTATGAGTTTTGGTAAGTAATTTGTCCTTTTCAAAAATATTGTGAAGGGTCGTCCAAGCACATATGTAGACTTTGACAATTATTAGCTGTCATTTGCAGTGATTACCATATAATTTGCAGAAACAAGACAATAATAAGAGGCCAGACGGCTTAGGACAAAAGGAAATGGTCCAAAAGACTACTTTTTAAGGATACTAAATGTGATTTTTGAATACCTATAGATGGACAAATGTAGGATATGTTCACAGAGGTGGAGATAGAGTTTTAATTATGGGTTCAGCAGAACTCACTGAACGGGTCATTTTGGGGCCAATTCGGTGTGCTATGGCCCACGGTTTTCATGGTAGGCGCGGGGTCCGAGCATGATTTTGGCCAAAAATCGACCGAGCTGCCTTAGGCAGGCTGGAGAGCGTTCTAGTGTGGGCCATTGTGTTTTTTTGACCAGTTTGGGGTGGTCAAACAGGAAAAAAGGCATGAATGGTCCATTTCTGGGTTAATTCGATGTGCTATAGCCCATGGTTTTCAGGGTGGGCCCGGGTTCGGGCGTGATTTTAGCTGAAAATCAACGGAGCTACCTCAGGCAGGTTGGGGAGCGGCCTAGTGTGGGCCATTATGGTTGTTTAGGCGATTTGGGTGGTCAAAAGGGTGAAACGGTGCAAACGGGCCATTTTTAGGCCAATTATGTAGGCTAGCCCACGGTTTTTGGGGAGGGCCCGAGGTTTAGGCGTAATTTTGATCAAAAATTGATCGAGCTACCCCAGACAGACTGGGGAGCGGCCTAGTGTAGGCCATTGTGATTTTTTGGGCGGTTAGGGTGATCAAACAGGTGAAATGACATGAACGGGACATTTTTGGTCATATTCGATGTTCTATAGGCCACGATTTTTGGGGTGGGCCCAAGGTCCGGGTGTGATTTTGGATGAAAATCAATTGGGCTACCCCAGGTAGGCTAGGGATCAGCCTAATGTGAGCCATTGTGGTTTTTTGCACACTTTGGGTGGTCAAACGGGCGAAACAGCGAGAACGGACCATTTTCAGACCAATTCAATGTGCTATGGCCCACTATTTTTGGGTCGGGCACGGGGTTCAGGCGTGATTTTGGCCAAAAATTGATAGGCTACCCCAGGCGGGCTAGGGAGCAGCCTTGTGTGGCCATTGTATTATTTTTGGGCAGTTTAGTTGGTCAAACGGGTGAAACGGCGTGAACGGGCCATTATCTGACCAATTCGGTATGCTATAGCCCACGATTTTTAGGGTGGGCCAAGGGTCCAGGCATGATTTTGGCTAAAAATTGATTGAGCTGTCCTAGGAAGGATGAGGAATGAACTATTATGGGCCATTGTGGTTTTTTGGGCGGTTTGGATGGTCAAACGGGCAAAACAAAGCAAACGGGCCATTTTTAGCCAATTCGGTATGATATAGCCACTATTTTTGAGGTCGGGCTGGGGTCCGAGAGTGATTTTGTCCAAAACTTGACTAAGCTACCCCAGACAGGCAGGGAACCAGCCTAGTTGGGCCATTTTGGATTTTTGGGCGATTTGGGTGGTCAAACGGGCGAAAGAGCGCGAACAATCCATTTTTGGGTCAATTCAGTATGCTATAGCCCACAGTTTTTGGGGTGGTCCTAGGGTCCAAACGTGATTTTTGTCAAAAATTGATTGGACTGCTCCAGACAAGCTGGGCAACGGTCTAGTGTGGGCCTTTGTGGTTTTTTGGGTGGTTTGGGTGGTCAAATAGGTGAAACATCATGAACGGGCCAATTTTATGAAAATTTAATGTGCTATAGCCTACGATTTTAGGGGTAAGCCCGGGGTTCGGGCGTGATTTTGGCTAAAAATCGATCAAGCTGCCCCAGACAGGTTGAGGATTGGCCTAGTATGGGCCATTATTATTTTTTGCACGCTTTGAGTGGTCAAATGGGCAAAACGATGTGAACGGATAGTTTTTGGGCCAATTCGGTGTGCTATAGCCCACGATTTTTGGGGTGGACTGGGGGTCCGAGCGTGATTTTTATCGAAAATCATCAGGCTTCCCAGGTAGGCTGGGGAGCAGCATAGGGTGGGCCATTATGGCTTTTATGGCATTTTGGGTGGTCAAACGGGCGAAACGGTGCAAATGGCATTTTTGGGCCAATTCAGTGTGCTATAGCCCACGGTTTTTGGGGTAGGCCTAGATCCCGGGCATGATTTTAGTCGAAAATCGACCGAGTTACCCCAGGCAGGCTGGGGAGTGGCCTAATGTGGGCCATTATATTTTTTTGAGCAGTTTGGGTGGTCAAACGGGCGAAACAATGTGAACGGGCTGTTTTTGGGATAATTAGGTGTGCTATAGCCCACGGTTTTTGGGGTGCACCTGAATTCTGAGCATGATTTTAGCCAAAAATTGACCGAGCTTCCCTACGCAGGATGAAAAGTGACCTAGTATAGGTCATTTTGGTTTTTTAGGAATTTTAAGGTAGTCAAACGGGCAAAAGGTGCAAACAGGCTATTTTTGGGCCAATTCGATGTGATATAACCCATGGTTTTGGGGTGGGCCCAGGGCCCGAGCATAAATTTGGCTGCAAATTGATCGAGCTACCCCAGGCAGGCTGGGGAGCGGGCTAATGTGGGCCATTGTGGTTTTTAGGAAATTTGGGTGGTTAAACAGGCGAAATGGTGCGAACGGGCCATTTTTGGACCAATTTAGTGGGCTATAGCCCACGATTTTTGGGGTAGGCCCGGGGTTCGAGCGTGATTTTTGCTGAAAATTGACCAAGCTGCCCCAGGTAGGCTGGGGATAACCTAGTATGGACTATTGTTGTTTTTTACGCGCTTTAGGTCGTCAAATGGGCAAAACCGCACAAACGGGCCATTTTTGGGCTAATTCGGGGTGCTATAACCCACGATTTTCAAGATAGGCATAGGGTTCAGGCGCAATTTTGGCCAAAAATTGATCGGCTACCCTAGGTGTGCTAGGAAGCATCCCTATGTGGGCCATTATGTTTTTTTGGGCGGTTTGGGTGGTCAAATGGGTGAAATAGCGTGAACGGGCCATTATCAGACCAATTCGGTTTGCTATAGCCCACGTTTTTTAGGACGGGCCAAGGGTTAAGGCATGATTTTGGCCTAAAATTGACCAAGCTACCCCAGGCAAGATCGGGAGCGTCTTAGTATGGGCCATTATGTTTTTTTGGGTGTTTTGGGTGGTCAAATGGGCAAAACGGTGAGAACGAGCCATTTTTTAGCCAATTCAATGTGCTATATCCCACTGTTTCCAAGATGGGTCTTGGGCCCGAGTATTATTTTAGCCAAAAATTGATCGGACTGCCCCAGGCAGGTAGGGGAGCGGCTTAGTTGGGCCATCAATGATTTTTGGGCGGCATCGATGGTCAAACGGGCGAAAAAGCATGAACGGGCCATTTTTGGCCCAATTCGGTGTGCTACAGTCCATGGTTTTGGGGTTGGGCCCGGGGTCTAAGCATGATTTTGGCTGAAAATTGACTAGGCTACCCCAAAAAGGTTGGGGAACGGCCTAGTATGGGCCATTGTGGGTTTTTAGGAAATTTGGGATGGTTAAACAGGTGAAACAAAGTGAACGGTCCATTTTCGAGCCATTTTGGTGTGCTTTTAACCCACGGTTTTCGAGGTGGGTCCGAGGTTCGAGTGTGATTTTGGCTGAAAATCGATAGGGCTGCCGCAGGTAAGTTGGGAACTGGCCTAGTGTGATTTTTTGGGTGATTTGGGTGGTCATATAGGCAAAACGATGCAAAAGGACCATTTTCAAGCAAATTCGATGTGCTATAGCCATCGATTTTATGGGTGGGCCCAGGTTCAAAGCGTGATTTCGGTCAAAAATTATCTGGGCTGCCCCAGGTAGGCTGGAGAGTGGCCTAGTGTGGGCCATTATGGATTTTTAGCAGTTTGGGTGGTCAAACGAGCAAAAATGCGCAAATGGGCCATTTTCGAGCCAATTTGGTGTGGTATAGCCCACGTTTTTTGGGGTGGGCCTGGGGTCCGGGCATGATTTTGGCTAAAAATCAATCGAATTGCCCCAGGCAGGTTGGGTATCAGCCTAGTATCGGCCATTGTTAGTTTTTGCTACTTTGGGTGGTCAAATAGATGAAACGGCGTGAAAGGGCCATTTTTGGGCCAATTTGGTGTGTTATAGCCCATGATTTTTTAGGATTGGCCCAGTGTTCAGGCGTGATATTTGTAGAAAATTAATCGGGCTACCCCAGGTAGGATGGAAAGCGGCCTAGTGTGGGCCATTACGGTTTTTAGGCAGTTTGGGTGGTCAAATGGGCAAAAGAGTACGAACGTGCCAGTTTCAGGCCAATTATGTGTGTTATATAGGCCGCCGTT
>NC_061120.1:220121744-220141686 GCF_002878395.1 Capsicum annuum | reverse complement strand
CCATTTTCAGGCCAATTATGTGTGCTATATAGCCCACAATTTTTGGGGAGGGCCTGGGTCCAAGTGTGATTTTGGTCAAAAATAGATTAGGCTTCCCCAGGCAGGTTGGGGATCGGCCTTGTGTGGGTCATTATGTTTTCTTTGGTGATTTGGGTGGTCAAACGGGCGAAACGGTGCGAATAAACCATTTTCAAGTCAATTTAGTGTGCTGTAGCCCACGGTTTTCAGAGTGGACCGGGGTTTCGAGCCTGATTTTGGCAAAAAATTGATCGGGCTATCCTAGGTAGGCTGGGGAAAGGCCTATTGTGGGCCATTATGGTTTTTTTGGTTGTTTAGGTGGTCAAATGGACGAAACAAAGCGAACGGGCCATTTTTGGGCCAATTTGATGTGCTATAGCCCATGCTTTTAGGGTGGGCCCAGGATTCGGGCATGATTTTAGTCGATAACTGATTGGGCTACCCCAGGCAGGCTGAGGAGTGGACTAATGAGGGCCATTATGGTTTTTTGAGCGGTTTGTGTGGTCAAATGGTTGAAACGGTGTGTACGGGCTATTTTTGGGCCAATTTGGTGTGCTATAGCCAATGATTTTCAGGGTGGGCCCTGGGTTCGAGCGTGATTTTATCCAAAAATCAACTGGGTTGCCCCAAGTAGGTTGGGGAGCAGCCTAGTATGGGCCATTGTTGTTTTCTGGGCTGTTTGGGGTGGTCAAACGGGTAAAAAGGCACGAACGGGCTATTTTTTGGCCAATTCGATGTCCTATAGCCCACGGTTTTTAGGGTGGACCTGGTGTTCGAGAGTGATTTTGGCTAAAAATTGGCTGGGCTACCCCAGGCAGGCTGGGGAACGGCCTAGTATGGGCCATTATGTTGTTTTGAGAGGTTTGGGAGGTCAAACGGGCAAAACAGCATGAACAGACTATTTTGGGTCAGTTCGGTGTGCTATAACCCACGATTTTTGGGGTGGACTCAGGGTTCGAGAGTAATTTTGGCCGAAAATTGACCGGGCTACCTTAGGCAGGTTGGGGAGCGACCTAGTGTAGGCTATTGTTGTTTTTTGGGCGATTTGGGTGGTCAAACGGGCGAAACGATGTAAACAGGCCATTTTTGGGCTAATTTGGTTTGCTATAGGCCACGGTTTTTGGGGTTGGTCCGGGGTTCGGGTGTGATTTTGGCTTAAAATCGATTGAGCTGCCCCAGGTATGCTGGGGATCAGCCTATTGTCGGCCATTATGGTTTTCTATGTGCTTTGGGTGGTCAAACGGATGAAACTGCATAAGCGGGCCATTTTCGGGCCAATTCGATATGTAGCCCACGATTTTTAGGTTGGACATAGGGTTCAGGTGTGATTTTGGCCAAAAATTGATCGGCTGCCCCAAGCGGGCTGGGGAGCAGCCTTGTGTGGGCCATTGTGGTTTTTTGGGCTGTTTGGGTGGTCAAATGGGTGAAACGGCGTGAATGGACCATTATCGATCCAACTCGGTATGCTATAGCCCACGGTTTTTGTAGTGGGCCAAGGGTCCGATCATGATTTTGGTCGAAAATCGGTTGGGTTGCCTCAGGCAGGATGGGGAGCGGCATATTGTAGGCCATTGTTGTTTTCTAAGCGGTTTGGGTGGTCAAACGGGCAAAACGGTATGAACGGGATATTTTTTAGCCAATTTTGTGTGCTATAGCTTACAGTTTTTGAGGTGGGCTTAGGGTTCGGGTGTGATTTTGGCAAAAAATTGAACGGGCTAACCCAGGCAGGCAGAGGAGCGACCTAGTTGGTCAATTGCGGATTTTGGAGTTGTTTGGGTGGTTAAACGGACAAAAAAATACGAACAGGCCATTTTTGGGTTAATTTAGTATGCTATAGCCCAGGATTTTTGGGCTGACCTTGGGGTCCGGGCCTGATTTAGCCCACAACGGGCTATTTTTGGGCTAATTTAGTGTACTATAGCCCACGATTTTTGGGGTGGACCTGGTGTTCGAGCATTATTTTGGTTGAAAATCAATCGGGCTGCCCTAGGTAGGCTGAGTAGCGGCCTAGTATGGGCCATTATAGTATTTTGGCCGTTTGGATGGTCAAACAGGAGAATTGGTGCGAACAGGCTATTTTCAGGCCAATTTGGTTTGCTATCGCCAACATTTTTTAGGGTGGGCCCAGGGTCCGGACGTGATATTGGTTAAAAATTGATCAGCTCCCCCTGGTAGGCTGTGTAGCGGACAAGTGTGGACCATTATGGTTTTTTGGGTGGTAAAATAGGGGAAACAGTGCGAACAAGCTATTTTTGAGCCAATTTGGTGTTCTAACGCCCACAATTTTTGGGGTCGGATCGGGGTCCATGCGTGATTTTGGCTGCAAAATGATTAGGCTTCCCCAGGCAGGCTGGGGAGCTACCTAGTGTGGGACATTTTGTTTTTTTGGGCGGTTTTGGTGGTCAAACGGGCGAAACGGTAACAGGCTTAATTTTATTTAAAAATTGATCAAACTGCCCCAGGTAGGATAGGGAGCAGTGTAGTGTAGGCCATTATGGATTTTTGGGCTGTTTGGTTGGTCAAATGGGCAAAACAGCACGAATGGGCCATTTTTTAGCCAAGTCAGTGTGCTGTAGCCCGCGGTCTTCGGGGTGGGCCCGAGGTTCAGGCATGATTTTGGCCTAAAATCAACCAGGCTGCCCAAGGCAGGCTAGGGAGCTCCCTAGTATGGGTCATTGTAGTGTTTTGGGCTGTTTGGGTGGTCAAACGGGCGAAACAGCGAAAGGGCCATTTTTTGGCCAATTCGGTTTGCTATAGCCCACAGTTTTTGGGGTAGACCCGGGGTACAGGCATGATTTTTTGTCAAAAATTGACCAGGCTACCCCAGGCAAGCTGAGGAGCTACCTCGTGTGGGCCATTGTGGGTTTTGGGTGGTTAGGGTAGTCAAGTGGGTGAAAAAGCACGATTGGGCAATTTTTGGGTCAATTCTGTGTGCTATAGCCAGATTTTTTGGGTGGGTCCGGGGTCCCGATGTGATTTTAGCCTAAAATCGATCGGGCTACCCCAGGTAGGCTGGAGAGCAGCCTAGTCCATGACATTATGGTTTTTGGGGCGGTTTGGATGGTTAAATGGGCGAAATGGCATGAACGGGCCATTTTCAAGCCAATTCGGTGTGCTATAGCCTACGGTTTTTGGGGTGGGTCCGGGTTCCGGGCATGATTTTGGCCAAACATCGACCAGGATATCCCAGGTAGGCTGGGGAATAGACTAGTATGGGCCATTATAGTTTTTTGGACGGTTTGGGTGGTCAAATCGGCAAAATAATGCAAATGGGCCATTTTGGGCCAATTTGGTGTGCTATAGACCACGGTTTTTAGGGTGGTCCTGGGGTCCGAGCGTGATTTTGGCCAAAAATCGATTGGGCTGCCCCAAGTAGGATGGGGAGTGGCCTAGTATGAGCCATTGTGGTTTTTGGGTGGTCAAACGAGCGAAACAATGTGAACGGACCTTTTTGGGGCCAATTTGGTGTGCCACATAGCCCACGATTTTTGGGATGGGCCTAGGGTCCGGGCGTGATTTTAGCCTAAAATCGATCGTGCTTCCCCAAGAAGGCTGGGGATCAGCCTAGTGTAGGCCATTATAGTTTTTTGGGCAGTTTGGGTGGCCAAACAGGCAAAACGACATAAACGGGCCATTTTTTGGCCAATTCGATGTGCTACAACCCACGGTTTTTGGGGTGAGCCCAGGGTATGGTTGTGATTTCAGCCAAAAAGCAACCCGACTGCCCTAGGCAGGCTGGGGATCTATTTAGTGTGGGCTATTGCGGTTTTTGGGGTAATTTGGGTGGTAAAACAGGCGTAACGGTGTGAAAGGGCCATTTTTTGGCCAATTCGGTGTGCTATAGCCCACGGTTTTTGGGGTGGGCCTAGGGCCAGAGCGTGATTTTGGCAAAAAATTGACCAGGCTGGGGAATAACGTAGTATGGGTCGTTATAAATTTTTGGACGATTTGGGTTGTCAAATGGTGCGAACAGGCAATTTTTTAGCCAATTCAGCGTGTTGTAGCCCATGGTTTTTGGGGTGCGACCAGGATCCGGTCGTGATTTTGGTTGAAAATCAATCAAGCAGCCCCAAGCAAGCTTAGAAGCGGCCTAGTGTGGGCCATTATGGTTTTTTGGGCGGTTTGGGTTGTCAAACGGGCGAAACAACGCGAATGGTCCATTTTTTAGCTAGTTTGGTGTGCTACAGTCCACGGTTTGGGTGGTCAAACGGCACGAACGGGCCATTTTTGGGCTAATTCGGTGTACTATAGCCTATAGTTTTTGGGGTGGGCCTAGTTTCGAGCATGATTTTGATCGAAAATCGATCAAGTTTCCTCAAGCAGGCTGAAGAGCGGCCTAGTGTTGGCCATTATGGTTTTTTGGGTAGTTTGGGTGGTTAAACGAGCGAAACGGCGCAAACGGACCATTTTCGGGCAAATTCAGTGTGCTATAGCCCACAGTTTTTTGGGGTGGGCCTAGGGATCGGGCGTGATTTTGGCCAAAAATCGATCGGGTTACCCTAGGGCCCAGGCAGGCTGGGGAGCAACCTAGTGTGGGCCATTACGGTTTTTGGGGCTGTTTGTGTGATTAAACGAGCAAAACAACATGAACGGGCCATTTTTAGGCACATTCGGTGTGCTATAGCCCACGATTTTTGGGGTGGGCTCGGGGTATAGGAGTGATTTAAGCTAAAAATCAACTGGGCTGCCTTAGGCAGGCTGGGGAGCGGCCTAGTTTGGGTCATTATAGTTTTTTGGGCAGTTTTGATTGTCAAATGGGCTAAACGGCGTGAATGGGCAGATTTTAGACCAATCCAGTGTGCTATAGCCCACAATTTTTGGTGTGGGCTCAGGGTTCGGGCGTGATTTTGGTGGTCAAACGGGCGAAACAGTGCGAACGGGCAATTTTTGTGGCAATTTGGTGTGCTATATCCCACAGTTTTCAGAGTAGGCCCAGGGTCCGGACATGATTTTGGCCGAAAATCGACCAGGTTGCCCCAGGCAGGCTGGGAAGCAGCGTAGTATGGGCCATTGTGGTTTTTTGGGCAGTTTGGGTGGTCAAACAGGTTATTTCTGGGCCAATTTCGTAAGCTATAGCCCATGGTTTTTCGGGTGGGCCTGAGTTCGGGCGTGATTTTGATCAAAAATCGATCGGGCTGCCCTAGGCAAGCTGGGGAGTGGCCTAGTGTAGGCCATTGTGGTTTCTGGGTGATTTGGATGGTGAAACAGGCGAAACGGTGCGAACGGTCCATTTTTGGGTATATTCGGTGTGCTATAGCCTACGGGTTTTGGGGCGAGCCTAGGTTCTGGGCATGAATTTAGTTGAAAATCGTTCGATCTGCCTAGGCAGGCTAGGGAGCGGCCTAGTATGGGACATTATTGTTTTTTGGACAGTTGGGTGGCCAAACGGGTGAAACAGCACGAACGGGCTATTTTTGGGCCAATTTGGTTTGCTATAGCCCACGGTTTTTGGGGTGAGCCCAATTTCAGGCGTGATTTTGGCCGAAAATCAACCGAGCTTCCCCAGGCAGGCTGAGGAGCGGCCTAGTGTGGTCCATTGTGATTTTCTTGGTGGTTTGGGTGGTTAAACGGGCAAAACGACATGAAAGGGCCATTTTTGGGAAAATTCAGTGTGCTATAGCCCACTATTTTTGGGGTGGGCTTGGGGATCGAGCGTGATTTTGGATGAAAATTGATCGAGTTGCCCCAGGCAGGCTGGGGAGCGGCCTTGTGTGGGCCATTATGTTTTTTGGGCAGTTTAGGTGGTCAAACAGGCGAAACGATGCGAATGGGCCATTTTTAGTCTGACTCGATGTGCTATAGCCCACGATTTTTGGGGTGGTCTCGGGGTCCGGGCATGATTTTGATCGAAAATCGATCGAGCTGCCCCATGGCCCAAACAAGTTTGGGAGCGGCCTAGTGTGGGCTATTGTAGTTTTTTGGGTTGTCAAAAGGGAAAAATGGCTCAAACGGGCTACTTCCGGACATATTCGGTATGCTATAGCCCACGATTTTTTGGGTGGGCCTGTGGGATGGGCGTGATTTTTCCTAAAAATTGACCAGGCTACCCCAGGCAGGCTGGGGAGCTTCCTAATGTGGGTTATTTTGGCTTTTTGGATGGTTTGGGTGGTCAAACAAGTGAAACGGTGCGAACGAGCCATTTTCAGGCGAATTCGGTGTGCTATAGTCCATGGTTTTTGGGGTGGGCCCGAGTTTAGGCGTGATTTTCACTGAAAATCGATCGGGCTACCCCAAGAATTCGTGGTAGCGGCCTAATATGGGCCATTATGGCTTCCTGGGCTGTTTTGGTTGTCAAACGGGCGAAACGGAGAGAACGGGCTGATTTCGGGCCAATTCGGTGAGCTATAGCCTAGGTTTTTGGGGTGGGCCTGGGGTCCAGGCTTGATATTTGCCAAAAATCGACCAGGCTACCCCAAGCAGATTGAGTATCTGCCTCATGTGCGCCAATGTGTTTTTTTAGGCAGTTTTGGTAGTCAAACGGGTGAAACATCGCATACGGGCCATTTTTGCGCCAATTCGGTGTGTTATAGCCGACAGTTTTTGGAGTAGGCCCTGGGTCCGGGCATAATTTTGGCCTTAAATCAATCGGGCTACCTTTGGCAGGCTGGGGAGCGGCCTAGTATGGGTTGTAGACACGTAATTTTGTCCCTCCCAAAAGTATTTTTACCATTTTACCCTCGTCTTATTGCGTGTCCTCACCCATGTGATTATATCCCATAAAAATACAAAAATAACAACCCTTAACAAATTTTATCTTGTTATAATCTCATCCTGACAACCCCTTTCTATCAATTTAGGACACCTAGCTACCCCTACACCTCCTAACCTACCCCACACCCCTATACCTCTAGGCTCTCCCCAACCCACCATCGGATGATTCACAACAAAAACATCACAAAGGGGGCGCACAGAGGAGGAGCCATCTTCTTCTCCACAATTACATAGACTAAATACATCACTCACAAAACAACAACTTAGATTAACCCACAACACACGGACCTCCACTTTTCTTGGCTCCCACATGAAATTCACACACACATTAGTCACACCATTACACATATACAGACGCCAAACACAAACACACACTGAGATAATGAATCAAAGAATCAAAGAGAGGAAGTAGTGAGGTTGAGGAACAGAGGGAGAGGGAGCTGCAAATAGAGAGAGCTGCAAGAGAGAGAGATTTACGAGAGGAGAGAGAGGGAAAAGGTGTAGGCTGACTGTTTTCCAGTGAGATTTTGCCAGAAACCAGCTGGAATCCGACATCAGAGAACACCATCGATCCCAAAACTACCTAAAACTTGACCAAAAAATTCAGTTTAGTCAAAATCGCCATAACCAGCACCCCGACTCCAATGAAATCGACCAAAAATGAGATATATAGTGACGTTTCTTGGTGATACGAATTGGGTTTCGGTGTTTTGTCTGCCTCTTTGTGATTTTTGAGTTCGAATCAGATTTTGGGGTATTATTTTTGACTGATTTTAACTCTGTTCGAAGTTGAATTCAATACCGGGTTGGATTTCATTTTGTGTCAAGGTTCGATTGAGGTTTTTGGATGCGGTCTCGACTTTTGGTCATGTAATCTGACACAATAAAGCTCTAATTGAGGTTCTATTCTACTCCGTTCTTCTTCTTATATCATTGTTGATGATATTAGGTGTATTGAATTGAATATCGTGAGTTGGTTTAATTCTTGTTGGTGATAGACGCGTGTTTGACTTGATCTGTGGTTAGTTACCTTGATTATGGTTAATATGGTGAAACGATGTATTGTTTGAGAATTAAAATTGGTTGTTGGGTTGGGATTGAAAACTTGATAGAAAGGGTGAATTTAGATTAACTTTTTTTTATTTTTGTTTTTGGAATAAGCTTGAATATTGTCGGAACGTAATACAATTTTGATGTGTGGAAACAGATAGGCAAATGTAGGTGCGGGTAGGTGAATTTGAGGATTGATGACTTTTGAATGTGTGAATGTTTGTTGAATGGTTCTTTTTAGTTTTAACGCACAAAAATTGAGAAAAAATGTATTCATTTTACCAGGGAATGCCCCGAGGTTTATGTACTTATTCTTCGAGGAATGCCCCAAAGTATCTTGTACTCGGAGGATGTTCGTGATGAAGGCCCGAGGCGTCGGGTAGAGCACTAGTCTAGAATTGGTTTAGAAAAGGATTAACATTTCCGCATTTTTCTATTTTTGAATTGTAATAATTGGACTGGACACTATAATTTTGGATTTGTTTGTTTGTTTGTTTGATTGATCGGTTTGTATGTTTTTGTGTGTTTTATACACTCTTAGTGTCGAATTAGCCGATATGATCCACCAGGCGATCGTGTTCGAACCACGGGATCGAGGGGTGCCTAATACCTTCTCCTCGGCCAACAGAATTCCTTAGCCAGAATCTTTGTTCGCGGATTAGTTTAAAAGAGTCAAAAACAATTTGAAAAAGGATTCCCAAAGGTGACTTGGCACACCCAATTATGTCAAGTGGTGACCCTGAGTTTAAAAGTAAATAATCCTTTTCGAAACAAATTCTCATCTTTTGTCACTTAATAATAAAACCCTTTCGAACCTTAAAAATAGTATCTTTTTTAGAGTTAAAAAGGGGGTGTGATAGCTCTGGTGGCTCTGCTGGAGACTTTTCAGAATTCGAGTTAATTTTTAGAGCTGTATCAAATTGGTTTGACATTATGGGTGTATAGACATTGTTTGTGTTTTTTGTGTTATTGTTTATTGTTTATTTTATCATTGTTGAGTGCCTACGTGCTACGTGTTTACAGTTTTTTCTCTTGCGTGTTACCGCTTTATATCTGGCATCACGTGCATAACCCAAGTCAATTCTTTCTGCAACAAGTCTCGGAGTGCACGTCGTGCACACGAACTCTAGTTGATTCACTCTTATTTTAGGAAGGGGAGCCGTCGGACGTATAGAGTGGGTGGAAAGCAAAGCAGCCACTATTCACCGTATGCTCCCCCAAACAGCCTTGTTAGTAAACCCCAATGTAGGTCAGCCTTTAGGTCATACTTATGTGCATCATATTGAGACCTAGCAGGGCCCATTTGGTCCTTTGTAGGAGACTCACCTCTAAAGCATCCTTATGTGCTAAATGTTGCATCTTTGAGGGTAACTTGGTCATTTGATGGACTGATTCGGAGAAAACATGTGTTAGAAGTATGGTGTGTTTGAAAAAAAAAAAGAAAAAAAGTGAGTCGAAAAGAAAAAAATGAGTTTGGTAGTTTTTAGAGTTCTTTATGGCTTTTGTTTTTCACAATTCAAAAATTCAAGAAGATTTCTTTTTACCTTTTGCACTCATTTTGTCAAAGACAAAAAATATCAAAAAGATTTTTCTTTGTTTCTTTAGTAAGCTTCCATAATTTGAAAATTTCAAAAAAGATTTCTTTTAATAGGAGCTTTTTATAAAATTCAAAAAATATGGTAGAAGTTTTGTACATTTCATATAATGAAAATACCAAAAAGATTTTCTTTCATAGCTGTTGGTGTCATTTTTTATGTGAAGTGTCAAATTGAAAACTCAAAAAAATATTTTGTTATGTTGTTCATCGTGTGTCTTTGGTCGTGTCTCAAGTCAGGGTGCAATCAGTGACTTAATCATTAATTGTCCAATCTGGACGAACTACGTACCCCTGATTCTCCTCTCTCGGGAGTGAGATACGTAGGCAGCCTATTGTTGGTTCGGGGATCTTATTTCAAAAATCCAAAAGATTTTCTCCACTCTTCATTTAGAGTAAGTGTTTCATATACATCTTTAAAAGAAAATCACAAAAAGATTTTTATTTGGTAGTTTTAAGATTCACTTTCATATGAAATTTAAAATCAAAAACCCAAAAAGATTTTTCTTTGGTAATCGTAGGTTTCATTTTGTATAGAGATGATAAAGTTGAAAAATTCAAAAAGATTTTCGTCAATTCTTTTGACACTTTGTTTCAAGAAAAAGAAAAGAGTTTGATTAACCATTTTCACAAGACTTCACGAACTACGCACACCTGATTCTCCTCTTTCGGGTGTGAGATACGTAGGCGCCCTCCTAGGGTTCGGTGACCTTTTCAATAAAGAAAAAAAAAGTAGTTTTTGTAAAAATGTTGAACTCTAACACATTTGCTATCTCTTGAAGTTAGTTTGAGGTGGTTGGTTTGTGGCATTTTGGCTGGTCCTCCATATTGCACCAAGTCACAGAGAAGGTTATGGCCAACAAGGATACCGAGTTTGTTGTCACTAATCAGATAGAGAGTTCGGAAAATGAGAATTTAGGAGCTAATGAAGAGATTCGGAAATTAAGGCAGCAAATGATAGAAATGCATCGCCTCCTCCAGTTCCCACTGATAATCTGGAATATCTTTCTAGCTTGCCTCTCGTGTCACATGCACAATTTCCCATTTTTGTTGATATGCCACAACATGCATCAGGATCGACTCCGGGGCAACAATATCCAACCACTTCCAATGTTCATTTCCTCACTCCCTAATCCAAGACTACCACATACTCGGCTCCACCTGTTGTTCATGTTTTTGCGGTGCCGCCCCCACCTAAAGCTCATAATTTTGATGTTCATCCACAAGTTGTGTCTCCCTACTCTACAATAGAACCTGCATTGAATATTACTGGTGATTAGTGTTACACTTCCGAGCCTACATTCAAGTTGACTGGTCTTTATGGTGACACTCACCCTCCTGCATTTCCTCCTAACACTGAGAAGCCTGTTATGACAAAAGAACAAGAGGAAATGACCAGAAAATTGAGAAGTTTGGAACAAGCTATGAAGATCTTGCAAGGACTTGGGGGTTACAAAAGTGTCTCGTATAAGGAATTATGCATGTTTCCAGGTGTCAACCTTCCTCCTGGCTTTAAAATACCAAAGTTTGAGAAGTATGACAGACATAGGGACCCAGTGGCACATTTGAGGTGCTATTGTAACCAATTAAGGGGCACTGGAGGGAAGGAAGAACTACTCATGGCTTATTTCGGGGAGAGTCTTTCAGGCCTAGCTTCGGAATGGTTTGTTGACCAAGACATTGACAAGTGTATTAGTTGGGATAACCTAGCTAATGGATTTGTGCAACAATTTCAATACAATGTGGAGTTGATCCCTACGAAAAATCCCTAACTAGTATAAAAAGAAGAATACTGAGAGTTTCAGGGAGTATACGATCAGATGGCGCGAACAAGCTGCTAGAGTAAAACCTCCAATGAAAGAAAGCAAAATAGTGGAGGTGTTTATTCAAGTGCAGGATGAAACATATTATCAACACTTGTTACCTGCATTAGGCAAGTCATTGATTGAGGTCCTTAAAATAAGGGAGATAATAGAAGAGGAAATTAAGACTGGTCGCATTATGAGTTTTGCAACATTAAAAGCGACAACTCAAGTAATTCAAAAGAGTTCAGGAAGTGTTAGGGAGATAAAGAAGGAGGAAGATGCATCTTCTATTGTAGTTGGACAGCGGGCACGGTCAAGAAGACCCCGTTGTCGTCACTCTCAGGCTCAAAACCAAGTTCATGCCCAAGCTTCACATAATCACTACCAAAATCCATTATACTCTGCTCCTCCACCTCTATAATCAGTATATAACACACAACCACATATTCAACCCTCATCTTACATATAGTGGAACACACCAACTCCTTAGAGTCATCCTCTAACTCCACAAACATACCAAAACCCTTCTAAACCTGATTTTCGATCCAAGCCAAATGATGAAATGAGGCAGAAGTCGAGAGATAGCTTCACACCAATTGGAGAGTCGTATGCCAGTTTGTTTTAGAGATTAGTACAATGGGGCATGATCACTCCTCTCCTTGGGTGCATTCTTAATCGGTGTTCAAGAAATTTTGACCCTAATGTACGATGTGCGTATCATTCTAATGTTCAGGGTCATAGTATTGAAGATTGTCGAGATTTGAAAAGGGAAATTGAAAAGATGATTCAAGATGGATCGATTATAGTGAAGAAAATTGACAGTGAGGGAAGATCTAGTCATGCTGATATGCAAACCAGTGGCTAAGTTATCAGGCTGAGCAATTGAGAAGTCACCCCTCTCCCTACTAGGAAGAGGTCTGGTAGTTTGTTTTATCTTCTATTCTATTTTTTGAATTATTTCAGGGTTGTAGTTCGGGATCTATCTTGTTTTATTCCTTTGTCGTTTATGTTCAAACTCTTCTATCTTTTATTTCAACAAAATAAATTGTCCCTTTCCCTTTGTGTTTTAAATATGTGTTGTTTGTTTGTTTTCTTTATACAATACGTTTTATTTTGATTCTAGTGATATGACATGCCTGCAGAATTTTCAGTCAGATTTAAAAATCTAGCTTAATCATAAAGCCTTGAATCAGAGAGTTAAAGTTAGGAAAAGTGAGCATCTGAGAAAATAGATAGAGTGCTGGGGCATTTGGTGATCAAGTTGAAGCCTTCTTTGAAAATTGAGACTTTTATTTTGAGAATCACAAGGAAAACTTGGTCATTAATTGAAAGACATGTCATAATTAGGTCAAACAGTGTCTGCGTGATCCTATCAAGAGGAACAGAAAGAAAATCAACTCCACGAAAGCATGAGACATTCAGTGTGATGGATATACAACAAAGGTGGAGTTTGTATATTTGACAAGTTTAGAAGAAGAAGTGACACATACTCAGTTAAAGTTAGTGTTGTTAAAGTATCGCAAATGATCTTCATTTTTCATTTCATGTTGCATAATATGTACTTGCATTTTCAAGGATTGATATGACGAAGGCATTTCATTCTTCTATTCAAATATTGCGTCATCCTTTGTTTACCCCACTTGAGCTTTAGTATTATTTTTTTTCATACCCCTCTTTTGGTATCAAGATAGAGTCAACAAAGCTCAAAAGAAAAGTGTCAAGTAATAGACTAGAGTCAGAAAAGTCTTCAAAAAGAAAAAGAGAGAAAAAATATGTCCAAAAAAAAAAGAAAAAAAAGAGTGTCAAGATAAATAGAGTCAGAAAGTTCCCAAAGAGAAAGAGTCAATAAAAGAAACATAGAAGAAAAAGAAATTAGAATCAAGCAAAACAAGCTGCCAGAACTACGCATGACCTGATTCTCCTCTCTCGAGGGTGAGATACGTAGGCTGCCCTACTTAGGGCTCGGTCCAAACAAATAAACAATTTAGAATTACCAGTCCAAAAAATTGGGGCATGAGTTAATCCTCATTGTTTGAGTCGATTTCAAAAGTTGTAAGTCCTACCCCACTTCAAGTGTTGTTTGGGCCCCATGCCATCCCTTCTTTCTAACCCTATCCAAAAGCTATGTTACAACCAAAGAAAGACTTTCAGATCAATTTTTGAGGATGTTAAGTCTAAGCATGCAAGGGTTATGACAATGCATTTGGGAACTACTTGTCTTCCTCAGCATAAGAAATTAGGAGAGAAATAAAAATGAGAGAGTCTTAACAGTGAAAACTCTCAAGGGCACCGTAAGACTACTGTGAGTTAAAGGAAATGAAGATAAAAGAGTTTCATAAGTGGAAAACCCTTACAGACACCATAAGGCAATGGTGAGCTGACGAAAAGAAAATAAGAGAAACTTGTTGGCGAAAACCCTTCAAGGCGCCACTAACCAAATGAGGTCTTAAATGCAATTGAATTAAGGAAGAAACTCAGTTTCAAGGACATTAACTCAACAACATTTGGTAGAAAGTTTGGATGGAAAGATCAGGTAGCTTAATCCAAAATGCATGGCATAATCATTAGTGTTGACTGTCATTTTTAGATGAATTTTTCATTTCTTTGTTTCAAAAGGGGATTCATTGTATTTTCTTTCTTCTCTTTATTTTTATTTTATCTTTCTTGAGTCAGTTATACAAACAAAACTTGTCATTCTTTTTTTTCGTTTCTTGTCTTTGAGTCAAGTCCCTGTCAAAACAAGTGAGAAAAGATTTCAAAACTGGCTACCAGTTTCTTTAATTGTACAAAGAAATAAAAAAGCTAGCACATGAAAGAGACATGATTGTGAGCCAAAAAAGGGCATGCAGAAAGTTTTGTCAATAGAGAAGTTAGGAAACTCATGGAAATAACCAAGATTCAAAGGGTCTATCTGAGAAGCATGACAAAGTAGAGATACTGTGTTTGCTTTAGTCACTCTTAATAATCTGAGTTTGGATTAACGATTCACCAAGTCAATAATATATGCTAATGGTTGGAAGCAAGGTTAAATGTGATGAGGTCAAGAACGATAGCCGCAAAAGCTAAAGCCACAAACCAGCCACCATGTTTTAAACTCACAAGTTTTCTTTGATGAAACAGGAAATATATTACCTTCAAAGCAAGGACTTCAGAGTATAAATCTCAAGGGCTGCAATGCCTCACTTCTACAAATGTAGGAAGCAAAGTTGTTGCAAAGGTTTGATAATCAAATCATGGTAAAAATCATCATCCTACATCCCTCAGAGACATACTTTCTTGTCCAGGAATTTCAGTTTTCATTTGCTAGGTGATACACTTCTTAAATTGAGTCTTGACTTTTAGAAAACGTACCTTTTAGTCGATTCATTCCCCTTGACTCCTAGAATACGTACCTTTTAGTCGAGTCATTTTCTCTGATTCCTATAAGACGTACCTTTTAGTCAAGTCATTCCCTTTGATTTCTATAAGACGTACCTTTTAGTCGAGTCATTCCCTTGATTCTTATAAGACGTACCTTTTAGTTGAGTCATCCCCTTGATTCCTCTAAGACGTATCTTTTAGTCTAGTCATTCCCCTTGACCGAGATCATATGGATCAACAATTCTCATTTCTTAGTTATAGAAAGCACTTTAAGTCGAGTCATCCCCTTTGACCCCTAGAAGACGTACCTTTTAGTCGAGTCATTCCCCTTGATTCCTATAAGACGTACCTTTTAATCGAGTCAGCCCCCTTGATTCCAATAAGACATACCTTTTAGTCGAGTCATTCCCCTTGATTCCTATAAGACATACCTTTTAGTCGAGTCATTCCCCTTTACCCTTAGAAGACGTACCTTTTACTTGAGTCATTTTCTTTGATTCCTATAAGACGTACCTTTTAGTCGAGTCATTCCCCTTGACCCCTAGAAGACGTACCTTTTAGTCGAGTCATTTCCTCTGATTCCTATAAGACGTACCTTTTAGTCGAGTCATTCCAATTAACTCATAGAAGATGCATTTATTTGTTTGGAATAATTTTCTTTTCATTTTTGATGTGATTTCAGGAGCATGCCCAAAGCACAGAGCGAAACAAAATTGGTTGATAGACGCATGTTTGACTTGATCTATGGTTAGTTACCTTGATTATGGTTAATATGGTGAAATTATGTATTGTTTGAGAATTAAAATTGGTTGTTAGGTTGGGATTGAAAACTTAATAGAAAGGGTGAATTTAGATTAACTTTTGTTTATTTTTGTTTTCAGAATAAGCTTGAATATTGTCGGAACGTGATACAATTTTGATATGTGGAAACAGATAGGCAAATGTAGGTGCAGGTAGGCGAATTTTAGGATTGATGACTTTTGAATGTGTGAATGTTTGTTGAATGGTTCTTTTTAGTTTTAACGCATAAAAATTTAGAAAAAATGTATTCATTTTACCGGGGAATGCCCCGAGGTTTATGTACTTATTCTCCGGGGAATGCCCCAAAGTATCTTGTACTCGGAGGATGTTCTTGATGAAGGCACGGGGCGTCGGGTAGAGCACTAGTCTAGAATTGGTTTAGAATAGGATTTACGTTTCTGCATTTTTCTATTTTTGGATTGTAATAATTAGACTGGACACTATAATTTTGGATTTGTTTGTTTGTTTGATTGGTTTGTATGTTTTTGTGTGGTTTATACACTCTTAGTCTCGAATTATCCGATATGTTCCAGCAAGCGACCATGGTCGAACCACGGGATCGAGGGGTGCCTAACACCTTCTTCTCGGTCAACAAAATTCCTTAACCGGAATGTCTGTTCGCGGATCAGTTTAAAAGAGTCAAAAATAGTTTTGAAAAAGGATTCCCAAAGGTGACTTGGCACAACCAATTATGTCAAGTGGAAACTCTGAGTTTTAAAGTAAATAATCCTTTTTAAAACAAATTCTCATCTTTTGTCACTTAATAACAAAACCCTTTCGAACCTTAAAAATAGAATCTGTTTTGGTTAAAAAAGGGGTGTGACATGGGCCATTGTGGTTTTTTTGGTGGTCAAATGGGCATAACGGCTCAAACGGGCTATTTTTGAGCCAAATCGGTGAGCTATAGCCCATGGTTTTTGGGGTGGGCTCGGGGGCCGGGTGTTATTTTAATCTAAAATCAACTGGGATGCCCCAGGCAAGCTAAGGATCGGCCTAGTGTAGGCCATTGTGGTTTTCAAGGTGGTCAAATGGCCAAAACGGTGCGAACGAGTCATTTTCAGGCCAATTCAGTGTGCTTAGCCTACGGTTTTTGGGGTGGGCCTGGGTTTCGGGCATGAATTTGGCCAAAAATCAACCGGGCTTACCAGGCAGGCTGGGGAGCAGCCTAGTGTGGGCCATTGTGATTTTGTGGGCTATTTGGGTGGTCAAATAGGCAAAACGGCTCAAACGGGCCATTTTTGGGCTAATTCGGTGTGCTATTGCTTATGGTTTTTGGGGTCGGCCCAGGTCCGGGCATGATTTTTGTTAAAATTGACCAGGCTTTCCCAGGAAGGCTGAGGAGCGACCTAGTGTGGGCCATTATGGTTTTATGGGCGGTTAGGGTGGTCAAACGGGTGAAACGACACAAAAGGGCCATTTTCGACCCAAGTTGGTGTGCTATAGCCCACAGTTTTCGGGTTGGGCCTGGGGACCGAGCGTGATTTTGGCTGAAAATTGATTGGGCTACCACAGGTAGCCTGAGGAGTGGCCTAGTGTGGGCCGTTGTGGTTTTTTGGCGGTTTGGATGGTCTAACGGGCGAAACGACACAAACGGGCCATTTTTGATCCAATTCGATGTACTATAGCCTACATTTTTTGGGTGGGCCCGGGGTCCGAGCATGATTTTGGCCGAAAATAGACTGGGCTGCCCTAGGAAGGCTGGAGAGCGGCCTAGTATGAGCCATTGTGATTTTCTAGGTGGTCAAACGGGCAAAATGACGTGAGCTATTTTTGGATCAATTCGGTGTGTTATAGCCCACGATTTTTAGGGTGGGCCCGGGGTTTGGGCCTAAGTTTAGTTGAAAATCGAACGGGCTTCCCCAGGCCCACTGGAGAGCGACCTAGTGTAAGCCATTATGTCTTTTTGGGCAATTTGGGTGGTCAAAGGGGTGAAATAATGCAAACAGGGCATTTTCGGGCCAAATCGGAGTGCTATACCCTACGATTTTGAAGGTGGGCCTAAGGTTTAGGCGTGTTGTGGGCCAAAAAATGATTAGGGCGTGCTAGGGAGGGTAGGGAGTGGCCTATTGTTGTTCGTTTGTGTGGGCGGGGCCATTTGGCTAGTCAAATGGGCAAAACGGTTCAAACGGGGTATTTTTGGGTCATATTGATATGCTATAGCCCACGGTTCTATGAGTGGGCCCAAGGATCGGGCATGCTGTGGGCCTAAAATCGATCGGGACATTCCAGGGAGGCTAGGGAGCGGCCTATTATTGTCTATTTGTTTGGGAGGATCCATTTGGGTTGTCAAATGAGTGAAACAGTGTAAACGAGGCATTTTCGGGCTAAATCGGTGTGTTATAGCCCATAGTTCCAGGGGTGGGCCCAGGATCCGGGCGTATTGTGGGCCAAAAATCAACAAGGGCGTGCCAGAGAGCAACCTAGTGTTGTCTGTTTGCATGGGCGGGGGCATTTGGATGGTCAAATGAGAAAAACGATGCAAACAAGGCATTTTCGGGCCCAATCAGTGTGTTATAACCCGAGGTTCAGGGGTGGGCCCGAGGTTCAAGCGTGTTGTGGGCCGAAAATCAAACTGAGCATGCAAGGGAGGCTGAGAAGCAGCCTAGTGTTGTCTGTTTGTGTAGGAAGGGCCATTTGGATGGTAAAATGGTCAAAACGTGCTAATGAGGCATTTTCAGGCCAAATCAGTGTGTTATAGCGCACGGTTCGGGGGTGAGACCAAGGTCCGGGCGTGCTGTCAGCTGAATATTGATTGGGGCATGCCAGGGAGGCTGGGGAGAGTCCTTGTGTTGTCCGTTTGTATGGGCGAGGCTATTTGGGTGGTCAAACGGGCAAAACAGTGCAAACGGGACATTTTCGAGCCAAATAGGTGTGTCATAACCCATGGTTTCGGGAGTATGCCAGGGTTCTAGGCGTGCTGTGGGTCAAAAATCAATCGAGGCATGCCAGAGAGGCTGGGGAGCATCCTAGTGTTGTCCGTTTGTGTCGGCGGGGCCATTTGGGTGGTCAAACGGGCGAAACGGTGCAAACAGGACATTTTCAGGTAAAATGAGTGTGCTATAATGAGTGTGCTATAACCCACGGTTCTAGGGGTAGGCCTAGGGTCCAAGCGTGCTGTAGGCCAAAAATCAATCGGGGCGTGCTAGGGAGGCTAGGGAGCGACCTAGTGTTGTTCGTTTGTGTGGGAGGGGCCATTTGAGTGGGCATACGGGCGAAATGGTGGAAACGGTGCATTTTGGGGCCAAATCGGTGTGCTGTAGTCCACGGTTCTAGGGGTGGGTCCTGGGTCTGGGTGTGTTGTGGGCCAAAAATCGACCGGGACATGCCAGGGAGGCTGGGGAGCGGCCTAGTGTTGTCCGTTTGTGTGGGCGGGGCCATTTGGGTGATCAAACGGGCGAAATGGTGCAAACGGGACATTTTCAGGCCAAATCGGTGTGCTATAGCCCACAGAGATTCGGTTCTTAATATTTGATAGGTTCGAGAGACTCAAAACATATTATAGTTACTTAGAAGTATCATTACTTGCATTGTATCTACCTTTGCTAGTTGATCATCACATCACAAAATTTTGGGCCTTTCACATACCAATACACTTTTTAACTTCCAAGAAATTAAGCCAAGAATGAATATATTAAAGCACATACATCATAAGAAATTTATAATAACCAAATCATCACAAAGTAAACAAATAAACATCTCACTCCAATTATCATCACACACACAGAAAACAAATGCTGTCAGCATAGGTCTGTTATTAAGTAGACTTGCAGCTTAAAATTTTGATTGTATTAGAGCGGCTACGCTTTTATCCACTTGAAAAGCCTTGGCAAGAATATCTGTTTCGATAGCTGGTTCTGATCCGAAAACTGCATTAGCAATGCTTATAACACCAGGATTCTGGCTACTCAAAGCAGCAATAGCAACAGCATTTCCATATCCCATGTTGCGTTGGTAGTGAGCAAGTCCAATCGGAAAAACAAACACATCGCCTTTTTTGAGGACCTTAGTAATAAGGCGATTTTCAGGATTTGAAGTTACAAAACCAACTTGAAGAGAACCTTCAAGGACGGTGAGTATTTCAGTAGCTCTTGGGTGAGTGTGAGGAGGATTAATTCCCCTCGGTGCATAGTCGACGCGCACCAGTGAGATACCAAGAGTGTTCAGTCCTGGAACTTGAGCTACATTAACAGCAGTGACCTTAGAGCCAAAAGCGTTTGATGTGTTTCCAGCCAAATGTAGGCCACTGAAGTAAAAATCCTCTGCGTTGACTGACTTGGGATCTTTGCAAGCTAAACCATTTACCTTAACTGAAACAATGGAAAAGGAAAATACAGTGAGAAAACTCACTAAATCAGTGATCTTCTAGTCCTAAGATAATACTTCCTCTATTCTAGTTTATGCGACACACTTTCCTTTTTCGTCCGTTCCAAGAAGAACTACACACTTCTAAACAAAACTTCTCATGCTACACTTAATGAGTTCTTTTACCTACCCAAACGTTATGGCATGTTTAAATTCACAAGTTTCAAAAGTTCTTGTTTCCTTCTTAAAACTCCGTGTTGATTCAAATTTATGTCACCTAAATTGCAAAAGAGGGAGTATT
>NC_061120.1:220089655-220118744 GCF_002878395.1 Capsicum annuum | reverse complement strand
CCACGCAGAAATCTTGTAATGGACTTGGCTCAAAAGCTAGCACAACACAGCAGAAGCTTACTACTGCTATTAGATTCAGCAAGAGAAAGTGCTTAGCCATTTCAAGAACTAAAGAAGCAAAACAACGACAATTATGCCCGAGTCCTAAATAATTCGGGGTCAGCTAGGTGAAACAATACTAAGGAGAAAATGTTGGAGAGAAGAAAGAAGTTCTGTTAGATAATGTGATTGATAAGATAGTTTGTTTATATAGAAGAGAGAAAAGACTTCATGCATGCAAAAGTGCTTTGAGTTTTGGTGAGTAATTTGTGACAAAAGGGCCGTCCAAGCACATATGAAGACTTTGAAAACTCTATTAGCTGTCATTTACAATGATATATGATATAATTTGCAGACACAAGACAAGAATAAGAAGTTTCGCCGACTTAGGACAAAAGGAAATGATCCAAAAAGACACTAATTTTTAATGATAATAAGTGTGATTCTCGAATACCTATAGATGGACAAATGGAGGACTTGTTCAACGGGCGCGGAGCTGGAGTTCGGCAGAACACAGTAACTTGCTTTGGACTAAACTCTATATTTGTGATGAGAAATCCACTTAATATGTACGAGTAATTATCCAAAATCCAGTGAAGTTGCTTTTCCTAGATTCCAGAATCCATAAACTCAATATTTTGGATCCGCGTCTGTGTTGTTCAACCGGGATCTGATGGATGTTATTCAGAAATTATACCAATCCTTCAAATTAATAGTGATGTGGTAATGTAAATTCTATAAAATGAGTGTCATTTTTCCACTTCTATCCAAATTTATAATAAGTTATTAGCAGCATCTCAACCAATAGTACAATGTTCATAAAGCAAATAGATCAATGGACCATAATAGATGAACCATGAGGTATCCTTTCACTGAGAATGCTAAAGCTACAGAGTGCAACTTTACAAGAAACTACTTATTGTCAAAATACTGTGGATGTCACTTGCAACCTGTTTCAACTCATATCAAACTGAATTTCGTTACACACTGTAAAATGTCTTTCTCGTGAACTTCTGTATGAGATGGAAGCCATCGAGACCCAGATAATACATTGAAAGAAGTAATTTCGGAAAAATAACTTGGTGCCGGAAGCATTTCATTGGAAAAACTTAACTTGAGAATATTTCACACATCTGAAACCTACAGAGTGGTTTAGCAAGGGAAAACCGAAAATGAAAGAACAGAGGGTGAATCACTAGAAAGTACTCATATTTCATCAAAACCGGCAAAAGATGCAAACATAATTTCAGAACTACTCACTCTTTCCACAACCTTCTCGAGAAACCTTTCCCTTACTCTTTCCAGCACAGCTTCTCGGGACTGTTCTTTCTTGCTACGCCCATCGTTTAGAACAGGATCTGATTGGCAGAGTGTCAATGTAATGCCAGAAGTGAAGGAAATTCAGATTTATGATTTCATTCTAAAATCATATGTCATCTCCTCAATATAAGTCACACGTAAATAGCAGAGACATTGCAAAGAAACTAATACAAGACACATGTAAATTGAAAAATAGCAGTACATGCCAAGTCTGCAATAGCTGGATCGTGAAAGAGAGGGCATTTCTTTTTAGAAGAGCGTAGAAGAAATGAAGATGTACGATCATACAAGAATGCACAAGATAAAAAATGACTACATACAAGAGAAGGTGAAGTATCACACATCTAGGATAGTAAAAGAACGTCCCTTGAGATAGGTCTCCAAATGCACCGCTCGCTCGGTACTGATTGAAAACATTTAAAAAGAGATCGAGAGACTTAAAATATCATGGAATGAAGTTGTCTTAGAACACCTATTATGTCGAGAATCCATGCAGAAATTTGCAAAAGTTAAGACAATGGAACAAAAGATCCATGCAGGCCCTACCGACTAGTTGGTATTAAGGCTTATCCAAAGAGCTTCAAATGGATAGTGAGAATTCACGTGTCAACTAGCTTAGGATTGAGGCGTAAATGTTGTTGCCTTGAATTCTATTATGAGAAACATGCTGATAGCCACAACAAACTATCTCCCACGAAACAAGGAATATAGAGATCTCTAAGAGGATTCCCAGAAACTTTTTTTCTAATTATACAAGCCATGCAAAACAGCTTACATCCATGTAACATCTGCATGAACAGCCTATACAAAATATTCATACAGGAAGTAAATAGGAACGGGCAAAATACTGTAAATGAATCCACCAAATTATTACCTCTTGAAACAGTAGAAAAAGGACGGCAACATAGAAAGTCAACTCACCAAATCATGCAAAAAAGAAAAAGAAAGAGAAGGATTGGGGTAGCAATGAGACAACCGCTATGAAGAACAGGAACATACCTTCAGGTGTGCATCTCCGACCAAAGCTGTGAACTCCAACATAATTCGACTTCAATGCACCATTGTGGTATACCAAAACAGTTGGAAGATTACAATCTGGATAGTTCTGAATGCAATCGGTAGAGATAATTTTGACAAATTTTGTTGCAGGGTATTTTGTGACCAATTCATCTAAGCACTGCAAAAGTATCTGGCAGTCTGAGTACCTATAAAGAGCATAACATGCTATCAGAAACACTGACAGGAGCTAAAATAGAAAAATAATAATGAAGAGGTGAAAAATATTTGAAGCTCAACAGCATTGATGTAAGACAGCTTCACTGATGAAGAGATGAAAGCATTAATTACCCATCCTTATACAAAAGCACAACCACCCATACGTCTTCTGGAGCTTGGGAAACCTCCAGCACAAAATCTGCTCCGGAAATTGGTGTCACTGATCCAAATCTCACAATCTTTGCAACCTCTCTCATCTCGGCTATCCTCTTCATCCTTCAACAACAACACAAGAAAGATATATAAGAGATGCTCAATTTCATGTCAACTTGCAAGCTACATGGCAATATTTCATCACCAACAAAAACTCAAGTACTATATCAGTATATCAGCATAACTGGATATCCCTTTGCCTTGTGACTCAAACACCGATTTAGGACAAATTTTTAATTACTGCCTTCCACTATTACTTATTTGGAAAAGCATTAACTGCATGTTCACCTTTGCATTCTGTAGCCACTGACGAAGTAAAACTGAATTCTACCAAGTGGAATCCGAGGCAGCTAATTCTTAAGAGGAGGAGAGAATAGTGATGGATTGACCAGCAGTGGTGCTTGAACATTTAGAGGCTGAATAACTATTAGACATCCCTCAAGGAAGTGTCATATTTTCGAGGTCCAAACAAACACTTTGCAACAGAAGTGGTACCCCATATATGTTCATTTTTCCAAAAGATAACCTATGCATGCCTATTAAGAAGGGGAACAAATGATATGCAGCTCCAGAATGGGAGATTAATATACCATCTCTTTATTTCTTTTTGTCATACAGTGAAGCATGAATGATTCTCATGTTTCCCATTTTAATTTGTAACTCATAGTGTAAGGAAGAAAAGGGTTTCTCCTATGATCATATCGGCTTTGCCATTGCTAAGGGCACAGTCACCTCATTTATCGACAACCGCATTTTTTCAGTTAGTTTTTGGATGGCAAAAAGCACAGCACAGACTACGCAACAACTGAAACTTGGTTGACACTGAAGTTTCTGACACTTCAAAAGCTGTACATCCCCATATAAACCAACACGTTTGATTATTCTGTGTCTGTTAAGAATTTTATGGGAAGAACAATTTGAATAGTAAAAACTAGAAGAACAATTTGAATACAAAAAAATTAATAAAAGAAGGATCTTTACTTGATTTGTCTCTCTCAAACAAGCATTTGCTAAAAACACCTAAAAAATAGCTAACTCCATCAAATACACCTCGATTCAGCTATATGACTTGTCTACCTGCACCCAAAAGTGTGGAATAGCGGCCAAGTGGGCCGAAAACCATGAGGCATCAACTTCAAATCCCAGCAGAGACAAAATACGAGGTGATTTTTTCTCATATATTCTAATCTTGATAGGCAGATTCACCTGATACTTGTTGCTGGAGGGAGGTGATACGTATCCCCTAGAATTAGTCGAGGAGCATGCGATCTAACCTGGACATCACGGTTATAAGAAAAAGTAGCTAATTCCATCAAATACAACTCGATTACAACAACAACATACTCGGTGTATTCCCACAAAGCAGGGTCTGGGAGAGTAGAGTCTACACAGTCCGTACCTCTATCTTAGAGGTGAATTAGAGAGGCTATTTCCGATAGACCTACACCACCACCACCCCGATCAAAACAAAAACGGTATAGAAAAAAGACCTAATAGAAGAACAACAAATAATAGGTAGTATCAAGACTGCCTCAAAATAATACTACAATTGATCTACCTGAAACAACATGTGTCACCAAAATTCCAAGGTCAAGAACTACACGCCTAGCACTACAACTACTAGTACAGATAAAAAGATAAATCATTCCTACCTACGAGCGGGTGAGGGTGGCCTGGTGGGGTCGGTGGGGCCATTTGGCTGGTCAAACGAATGAAACGGCGTGAAGGGGCCATTTTTGGGCTAGTTCGGTGGGTGTTAGCCCCCTATTCTCGGGGTGGACCCAGGGCCGTGGCGCGGTTTGGTTCGAAAATCGATCAGCGGCCCCCGACGGGGTGTGTAGCAAGTGAGGGTGGCCCGATAGGGTCGGCGGGACTATTTGGGTAGTCAAATGAGTGAAACAGATTAAATGGGCCATTTTCGGGCCACATTGGGTGTTAGCCCACGGTTCTCGAGGTGGGCTAAGTCCAAGCGCGGTTTAGGTCAAAAATCGGCAAGCGTCTTCTTGACGAGGTGTGGAGCGGGTGAGCCTATGGAATTTTTGGGGATAGGTGCATCATAATGATTTTTTGCTAAAAGCCCATGGGTATGCTCATGACGGCCTATTAAATGATGAAGTTGCTTCAGAGAGGTGGATGTAAACTGTTTTATGACAAATGAGTGAAAAAGATAGGAATTGCAAATTATTTTCGAACTGCAAATTATTTTTATTTTATCATATGTGTTAGGCCATGAATTTTTGAAATATGTGCGATCGGTTGTGTCATCTATTTGAGCGACCTATTAAATGTTTGCACATTATTTTTTCAAGAGATGCATCTTCTTTTACCCCACATGTGTGACGAAACAGAAATTAATGAGTACTTTGATTTTTCGTGTGCGTTGGTTCATTGATTTTTCGAAATTTGTGCGACTGACTGATAATTCTTCTCAAAATAGAAAAATGAAGTAAAAATAAAGAAGAAAAAATTATGTTTTGGAATGTGAACTGAAGACTAGAACCAGAAGTTTAACTCCATATAGATATGGAGCAATAATTACAATAAATTATCCAAAGAAAATGTAAAAATAAATAATAAAGGAGAAGAAAAGATGAAATCAATTTTCTTTGGCCTCCACGACGGCTTCTAGCTCTCTCTAGGTCAAAAGTTATGTAAAAACTAAATTTTTTTATAGAGTATTTATAGGTGTAGGAAAAAACCTCCAAATAAAATAACTGAGTTCAAAATGGACTAAGATAAATAAAAACGGACTGCTATAGCTAGTTGCGAGTCGTGCCACTAACACGTAAGACTATTGGATTTGCCATTTTTTCCGTTCAAATTCAGGGTCATATTTGATTATTTTAATAAATTAATTCCATTAAGCTATCTGTTTAATTTTCTTTTACAATCTTTCGTCTTTAGTTTGTTTTGGCTCTAAATTTCTTCATTTTCACATTCTTTTAATCTTACACATCAAATTATAATATTGGGCACAATTCATAAAATTAATATTTAAAAAAAGACAAATAAAATATTAAATATGAGATAAATAATGATTAAAAACATATAATTTTCATCTAATATCAAATGACTCAATCAATTGGAGGAAAAATTCCAAAAGTAAACACTACTTTTCCTTTTTATGTACTACTTTTCTCTTTCTGCCATTCACACCAAACAATCCAACTCCATTGCTTGTTTTGCTTACATTGGAGGGAAACTTCCAAAAGCAAACTGTCACGATCCGAATCGGGGCCCTGTCCGTGATGAGCATTCCCGAATTCGAAGGCCCGGAACGCCCTCTGTCTATCTGGTAATCATGCACATAATTCATATGATCAGAGTAATACGGAAACATGGTCAACAATTTAAAACAGTTAGACCTAAAAATATGCCCAACAATATTTAATAAACATCTGCAACAGTCTGCAAAATCTCTACTGACATACTATCTGAATAACTGGGACAAGGCCCCCAGCAGACCAAAAACCATACTGAAATAAATACCTAAATGACTAGGCCTTCCGAAGCAAAGAAGGCTCACCAACTGAACTCTGAGACAACCCTATCTGTGGACTCTACTGAGGATCCGGACCCCTAAACTGCACCTCAGTACGTGGGAAGAAGGGGGGTCAACACAATTGTACTGGCATGCGAAGCAATCCAAAATAGAGTAATTGAACATATATATATATATAATACGTGAGAGCAACTTTTCATCAAACACTATGCATAAAACAGTTTCTGAAAACACATGGGCACCTTCTGAAAATATATAACTTGTCTGTAAATCTCAAACTCTGATCTGTGTATTACTTTTGAGTTAGGTGGTATCCCTTACAAGTCTGATATTCCACGGGCGATATGGAATCCTCCATTGACTCGGCAGGGAAGCCTCCAACCCGAGTATGCCGCAAGGGTTGAAGTTTCTGAATCTGATATGCCACACGACACTTAAGTCAGCGTATAATAATATTCTCGGGTCGGCAAACCACGGTTTTAGGCAATGAGTTGCTTGAATTCAATCCCTCTTCAGGGAACCACCTAACATCTCTATATGCCTATTTTTAACCTTTTCTGTACATGCAACATTCTGAATGTCTAAAATCATTATAGTCTGAAATGTTTATTAGTCTGAGTCTGATATGGCATTGGTCTGAATTGGTATCGTCATACCAAGACTTGCAAGTCATGATTTCTGAGCCATAATACATTAAGCTAAATCTTCATTTAAAGCATAATTTAGACCACCAAAAACATGCAACTGATATAGAAGATTTCGTGTTTCGAAACTCAAGTCAAAATCATGAAAAAACTTCATCAACATTTGGTGGTCTAGTGCCTTTAGCAAATTCATGAACTCTTTCATTACATGCATTATGAACATTAAACATTCATGCTAGATTCCCTCTTTAGTGATTTAAAACCACCTTTAAATCATAACAAGAGTTCAATCATTTCATATAGTGCTTTTCAAGGATGCATTGCAAAACAATTCATATGCTATGAGAAATCTGAATAATTTATAATAAGAGGGAATTCACCGAAAATCATGCTCTCAACAAGAATTCATTCTTAAATACATGGTTTCATACATTCATATTCTCAAATCACTTTGGGAAAGGTCAAAAGACCAAAACAATGATGTTAAAATATTTAATACATGAATATATACATAGATTCAAAAACTTCATTCTAAAACATGAGAAATTTAGGAAAATCCCGCGTACCTCTATATGCGAAGATGATAGGTGCTTCTTGAAGTCTACGTTCTGGGGATTCCAAATATGCAATTAGGTTCAAAAACCCACGGTTGAATCTTGAGTTGCTTGTGTTTTTATTTTGAAACCTTAAGGAGAGTTCTTGAGCAATTTTGATGAATGGAGGTGTATTTTGGGGTATTTGGGAACTGAATTTCGTGTTTATGGATAAATAAGGGTGGAAAAAGGACCATTGTGCCCCAAAAACGGAGTGCTTAAGTCACTTGAAACCATAAGATATGCGCTGCATATGATATCGCCTATATTTATATAGGCGCCGCATATGATATCGCCTATATTTACATAGGCGCCGCATATGATATCGCCTATGTTTACATAGGCCTCCTATATTTACATAGGCGCCGCATATGATATCGCCTATATTTACATAGGTGCCGCATATGCTTTCCAGTGGCCATGTGCGATTGGTTAGGCGACGCATTCTACTTTGAAAGGCCATAACTTCTTGCTCGGGTGCCGGATTTTAGCAAAATTGGTATCGTTGGAAAGCTAACTCGAAAACCTATCATTTTACACATAGTTGTTTATGCTTGTCACTTGAAGCTGGGGCATTTCTTTAATTAGATTTTCACTTGTTGTTACCAAGATGTAAGATGAGATATGGTTCATATTCCATTTTGTACTTGAAGCACTACTGAAATTTCATCCCCTATATAAAATGCTACATTTGCAGGTTTCTTGTCCCAACCTGGAAGTGCTAAAACTCTATGAGGCTAACAGCATAACTGCTCTGTGCTCTCACCAACTTCCAACTGCCTACTTCAGCAAACTTGTAACCTTGGAAGTAGAAAATTGTGGAAAACTGAGAAACTTGATGTCTCCATCAGTGGCCAGAGGTCTTCTGAATCTCCGGACACTATGGATAGAAGACTGCCAATCAATGGAAGAAGTGATCACAGAACAACAAGGAGAAGAAATCGTGACATATGAACCCTTATTTCCCGTGTTGGAAGAGCTGAGCCTTTACCATTTGCCAAAGCTGGGGCATCTCATTCTGACTAGGCATGTCCTTGAATTTCCATTTCTTAAAGAAGTGGTTATTGATGAATGCCCTGAAATGAAGGCATTTATCCAACAGGGAACTGTCAGCACACTGAATCTCGAAAGTGTGAACAATGATAATGAGCTGAAAGTTGTTGACCTCAACAAAGTGATGTTCAATTCTAAGGTTTATCTTGTGCCGCTTTATAACTAAATGCTATATACATTTGTGCCATGCTATCTACTGCTCTCTTTCTGGTTTAACTAGCAAATAGTAATAGTAATAGTAATAGTTAGAGTGAAGTGGTGGAAACACTTCCAAACTTAGCACGAATTGTTATTTTTGTCCTGAACTATGCCTAGTAGTTAAAACACCCATAGACTTAACTAAATGAATTTAAAAATGTCCATGATCTGCCACGTGACTTAGCAAGTGGTCTCAACCTCTTTTTTGCACGCGAGTTGCTTATGAAAAATGCCACATAAGCAGACCATCTTGTTTGATTACTTGTTCAATTGTATGACAAAATTTTGAGAAAACGCTGTTGACTGGAACTGAAAACCCAATGAATTTCCTAAACCAAATTCAAGAATTAAACACACCCACACTAAACAAACCACAGACCAATACAAAGCAAGCCAAAGATTTCTAGACTGAAACCATGCTATTCAGGTAAGAAATAGGGGGCATTTTTATGTTCATTTAGTCAAACATTGGGATGTTTTAAGTATTAGGCATCGATCGAGGATGAAAGTAATATTGCGCGCCAAGTTTGGGATTGTTTTCACTAGTTCAATCTAATAGTAATAGTAATCTTCATATAGTTATTTTTGTTTGTCACCTGACACCTATGTTGATGGAGGTAACAAACATTGGTGAATCTATAATATTATAATCCCAGGGTTCACGTAAACCCAATAACTTCTTTCCATTGACTTTTTATCTGTATTAACAATATCTAGAGATTTCTTGACTTTAAATGCGATTATTATTATTATATATTAGCTTGAGGTCATTGAAGATTTTGATAAATTTCAAATTTTAAATCTGTCTCTCGTTCTAAATTCTTCTTTCATTATATTTAACAGCTAATATGTGGATTTGTTTTTCTCATTTAATCTTGCATTCTTTGTCATCATAAAAGATGTTAAAGAATGCTATTTTGAAGATGCTTTTTAAAATACTCTTTTATTTGAGTAACACCTCAACTTGCTAAATAAGCACTTTTGGCTTCTCAACTTATCACTTATGGTGTATTTGGTATGAACGAAAATATTTTCCTAGAAAATATTTTAATGGAAAACAAGTTGGTTTTTATTTTTTTTGTTCTTATGTTTGGTTGGTGAGTGAAAAATATTTTTAGAAAATACTCAATTACCCCCCTGAACTCTACCCGAAAGAGCTGTGACACATCTCAACTTCAAGGGTGTCCTATTACCCCCTGAACTAATTAAAAGTGGAATTTTCACCCCCTTAGGGCCTATGTGGCACATACGTGGCACACACGTGTGCCTACGTAGACACTTCAGTGTGTTGTGCCACGTGTGTGCCACATAGGCACTAAGGGGGTGAAAACTCCACTTTTAATTAGTTCAGGGGGTAATAGGACCCCCTTGAAGTTGACGTGTGTCACAGCTCTTTCGGGTATAGTTCGAAGGGGTAATTGAGTATTATCTCAAATATTTTCCTAGAAAATTTCATGAAAAATAAGTTGGTTTCTTACTTATTTTTTTATATTTGGTTTGTGAATGAAAAATATTTTTCAGAAAATAAATTTAATGTTTAGCTAAAGAGTAGGATGTGCTTTTTAGAAAATAAGTTTTGATCCTGAAAAATATTTTTTTAGGGTGTGTTCGGTATGAAGGAGGAAAATATTTTTTAGGAAAATAAGTTGTTTCTTATTTATATTCTTGTGTTCATTATGAAAGTAGAAAAATATTTTCTAAAAATATTTGTATTTATTTAACATAAAACAGGAGAACATATCGGGTAAGTTGAATGGATAAGGAAAAAGTTTTGAATTTTTTAAAAACAAATTAAAAAAATTAAAACTTTTTTTCGGAGAGGGGGTTAGTAGGTGGGTGGCTGTGTTAGAATAGGTGGTACAGGTGGGGAAAGAAAAATGCTTTGAATTTTAAAAAAAAAAAAATTAAGAAAATAAATCGAGGGGGGGCGGTAGTAGGGGGTCGGGGTAGGCGAGTGAGAGTGGGATGAAAATAATTATTTTTTATAAAAAAATAAAATCAAAAAGTTAGTTTATTTTTGGGGAGGTGGTTGTAGGGGTGGGGTATGAATTTATTTTTTTTGATTTTTTGGTTAGTAAATCGTGCCTTTTTTTTTAATTGTAATTAATAAAACATTTTCTAACTTATAATTTGAAATTCTTTTGAAGTATAATAGAGCAGCCATTAGGAATTTCTTACAAAATATGCCTCTATTTTAAATGCACGGTTAGAGACTCTGTGTAGATGTGACGTTTTGGTTCACTTCTTATCAAAATCAAACCAAATCAACTATTCCTGCTTTTTACAACTAATTTATATATTGTATATTCGTATAGTTACATTTCATTGATATCTAATGAATTAGTCTAAAAATGATTTAACTTACTATAATAAAATAACATTAAAATACACACTAGAAATAAGAATTTTATTAGTAATTATTTGCAAGACATGAGAAATGGAGTTGATACCTTGTCAATGTTTGCGGGTTTCTTGTCCCAACCTGAAAGTGCTATCTATCAATTGGGCTTACAGCATAAGTTCTTTATGCTCTCACCAATTTCCAACTGACTACTTCAACAAACTTGTAACCTTGAAAGTAGAGTATTGTGAAAAATTGAGAAACTTGATGTTTCCATCAGTGGCCAGAGGTTTGCTGAATCTCCGAACACTATGGATACAACAATGCCAATCAATGGAAGAAGTGATCGCAGAAGAAGAACAACAAGGAGATGAAATCATGACAAATGAGCCCTTATTTTCCCGCTTGGAAGAGCTGATGCTCAATGAGCTACCTAAGCTTGGGCATTTCTTTCTGACGAAGCGTACTCTTCAATTTCCATTCCTCAGAAAAGTGTGGATTATTGACTGCCCTGAAATGAAGACGTTTATCCAACAGGGAACTGTGAGTACACCGAGTCTCGAAATTGCGAACAATGATGACGTGGTAAAAGTAGATGATTTGAACAAATGGATACATCAGAGGTTCAATTCTAAGGTTTGTCTTATGGCGCTAGCTGGCTCTATAACTAATTAACTCTACTGCTCTCTTTCCATCTTAACTTAATAGTAACAGTAATATTCAGATACTCATTCATGTTCGTCACTTGAAGTAGATTCCTTTTACCTGCGCCCAAATGTTTATCTTTCAACTAAATATTGTAATGTCTGTTCTTTTGTAATCTCTACTCTCAGGAAGAAGATGGAAGTGAATCTGAAGATTCAATCTAGTGACGGCTGACGCTAAAGTGTTGTCTATGAATCCAAAACTAGGAAGGTAATAATTAAGTACTCGTCGATAAGTCCAAACTGCATCCAAGTTAGCTCAAGCATCGCCTGATACCTATGTTCATGATGGGAGGTAACAAGCAGAGGTGGGTCTACACTACAACCCACAGATCCACGTGAACCCAACAGCTTTTGCCCAGAGACTCGTATCTCTGTTTGTAATTTCTAGAAAATAGGTATTTGTGAACACAATTACTACTATTATTATATTAGCTCAATTTTAAACTTCAGCACCCTGTAGGATTCTATAAACTTTAAATTTTGAATTCTCTTTTGGTTCTAAATTCTTTTTCCGTTATATTTAATAGCTAATATATAGTTTTATTTTCTCATGACATCTTGCATGGTATGTAGTTTTAAAAGGTTGTAAAGATTACTTTTCAAGAGATGCTAGTTCATCCATATTTAATTGAAGCCTATATATAGCAATCTTACTGTTTGGGAGGGGATGTTCACTTCTTCTCGACAGTGGGCCAAAAGCTCTTTTGAGTGTTTGATTTGCAGAAGATGCATAAACACAAGTGCAGGGAAACCAACAACAAGGCCAACCGCAGAAACTAAACCACCACATCGCAACATTTTTGTTGATCAAAACAAGGACATAAAAGAAACTTTGATGACAGAGGCGAAAGGAACGTTACAATAACATGCACGTCTGGAAGGGTAGAGTGCATAGAGAGACCGTTTCGGTTAGACTCTCAGGAAAGAAAAAATCCGAACTAGGAACCTTGTGGAAGTCATATGGGAAGTTCAAAATTTCTATTTTTTGATCAATCCAAACTGAGTTGCCAAACCATACAAATTCGGGAAGTTGGGAAAAGCAAAACCTTACACATTCCGTAAAAATAAGCATGAAATGATTTGTGTTTTAGTTTGAGAATATACAGTATAAGAAGCAAAATAATCATTCCTCCATGCGATTTTCCTCCGACTGCTTCTGTGTAACCCGCAGGACCTTGATAGGCAGTGTAAGTGATGGCTCTTCGTTGGGTGCAGCAGGAGCTTCAACTAAGTGAATGCTCTGCTCGAGCTCCTTCGCTGCTTCTCTCTGCTCCTTGGCTTTCTTTCCTTTCATCCTGTAAGGTTTGCCAAGTAATGTTAATAGCAAGAAAAGGCACATGTCAAATAAAAAGTAAAGGAAATTAGTGAAGCACGGTCTAAGGAACCTCTTTGCAAAATGTCTCTCCTCCCTATCGACTCTGATTTTATCAATTTTCTTGATGGCCTTCAAAGTGTTCTCAGTTACGTTTCTGTCATATCTCTCCGGCCTATTACGTTTCCTCTCGAATTCAAATGTTGAGTCCTTCAAATGAAAATTAGCAGAGCGATAAGGAATTTCAGTATCCAAAAGAAAATAACAAAGATTAGGATCCAATATGTTTACCTGCGTCATGTCCTTTCCATGCAGCCGCTTATATGCTTTAGTCCATTTAACTTTATGTGGATTCCTCTTCATCTTAAAATTCTTGTGGCACTTAGGCCTACAGAACCGAAAGATCTGCACAAAGAGAAAACAGAGAACTTTTCCTTTACTTGATGAACAGCCTAGAATTCAGAACAATTCATTTTCTGAAACAATGTTTAAGTGTATAGTCCACAACTCTACCAGTGCTAGGTTAGATGGAATGAACCGTTATTACTGGACACCTATATGAATGAGTTTCTATTTTGGCTTCGTGAAGGCATACTTTATATTTAGTTGTGGTTGAATAAAAAGGTCACGACTGACCCGCTTCAGAATTTCCCCTAGTAATTTTAGCTCAAGCTATCCTAACCAACAGCTCACGTAGAGTAATGGCACATTGAAATGGTTTAGCTCAATTTATGGATGCATCTTTTGAGCTCTAGAACTAAATGCAAGTGCTCGTGAAAGTTTATTGTTAGCTCAAACAGGAAAGTATGCATTATAGCAAGAAATTAAGTAAGAATTTTGGGAATACTCAAAACTTATAATCTGCTTATTTATTATTTCACCACATAAAACAATGAGTCCAGCAAATTAAGTACCATTTTCTTAAATCTAACTAAGGCAAACATATAACATGGAAAATTAATGGAAACCAAATTAAAAAGATTAATATTCTACCTTTGCATCGTTTCGAACAAATTGAATACCGTGGCCTGGATATATAGTTGAGGAACAAAACCAACATTTTTCCAATCTCATTGTGTTGTCCTGTTATATTGCCCTAATTCCACTCTGTACCATAACAATGCAGTAATTCAATAAAAACCAACCCACTAACATGCCAAAGTGATTCAACAAGCACCACTAGAGTTATACACCAAAGATATAATCATTATAACAGAAAATAGAACCCCATAAAAATTCCACCTCAAATATTGAGGAACCACTTGTTTTTTGTCGCCGGGGGGTGGGGGGGTGGGGGAGGGGGAACAAGAAGAAAACTATACACCAAAACACAAACAAGGACAAAGTGATTCAATTAAGCAACACTAGAGTTATTATACACCAAAGATATAATCTTTATAGAAGAAAAAACCCCATAAAATTTCCAACTCAAATATTGAGGAACTACGTGTGTGTGTTTGGGGGGTAAGGGGGGGCTATACACCAAAGATATAATCTTTATAGCACAAAACACAACCCCATAAAAGTTCCAACTCAAATATTGAAGAGCTATGCTCTCTCTGTGTGTGGTATGGGGGGAGGACAAAGTGATTTAATTAAGCAACACTAGAGATATTATACGCCAAAGATCAAATCTTTATAGCAAAATACACAACCCCATAAAATTTTTCAGCTCAAATATTGAGGAACTAATAGTTGTTGGGGTGGGGTAGACAACAAGAAGAAGAAAATTATACACCAAACACTTAACAAGGACAAAGTGGTTCAATTAAGCAACACTAGAGTTATATACACCAAATATAAAATCTTTATAGCTGTAAACGCAACCCCATAAAAGTTCCACCTCAAATACGGAGGAACCACTTCTCTGTGTGTGTGCGTAGGGGTTGGGGAGGGGGAGGGGGGGGGGGGGAGGGGCAAGGACAAAATGATTCAATTAAGCAACACTAGAGCTATTATACACCAAAGATACAATCTTTATAGCATAAAACAAAACCCCATAAAAATTCTAGCTCAACTAGTGAGCAATTACCTTTGGGTTGGGTTTGGGGGGACAACAACAAGAACATTATACACCAAAAACTAACAAGGAAAAAAATGATTCCATAAGCAATACTAGAGTAATGAAGTGAATTGAGACCTGAAACTAAGGTCCTCAGGTTCAAATCCCAACAGAGACAAAAACACTTTGTGATTCTTCCCATCTGTCCTATCCTTGGTGGACAAAGTTACCTAATATCTACTGTTGCTGTGACGGCAGGCATTCTAAGTATTTAGTCGAGGTGCACAAAAGATAGATGAAATATTTATTGCAAAAACCCACAGCCCCATACAAATTCTAGCTCAACTATTGAAGAACTACCTTCCAATCTGTCCTAGTTTTGGTGGACAAAGTTACCCAATATACATTGCTAGTGGGATTAGTCGAGGTGCATACAAGATAGCCCAGACACCACAGTTATTAATAAAGGGAATCCCATTAAAAAATAAACAAGTAACACTAGAGTTATACACCAAAGATACAATCTTTATAGCATAAAACACAACCCCATGAAAAAATCCAGATCAACTATTGAGGAACTACCTTTGAGTGTGTGCGTGTATTTGGGTGATTCTTCCAATCTTAGTCTTGATGGAAAAAGTTACCTAATATACATCGCTAGTGGGAAGTGACAGGTAGTTGTGATGCTTATGTAGTAGTAATTTTCTGCAAAAACCTATACTTGTAAAATATGAAAACAAAATTGTTCTAGAAGATTTTTGCTACATCTTCGTGGAGGGAAGAATAAAGTCGTTTTACTTAAATATTCCTTCAGATCATTTAATTAAAAAATAGGAGAGAATTTTTATTCTCGAAGTGTGGCAGCAACAAAATTTAGTGTCCTTTCTTTGCAGAGATTGAGACTATGATATACGTAAATGTTAAAGAGATATATTCATCGTGGTTTAGCATATGCAATCGCATTCTTGGTTGTAGTGGAAATTATTCGTACGAACCCATCAGAATTAGTTCTTGTCTAACAAACTCCATCCTCTTTAGAAGCACACCCTTTTAAGTTTTAACATAAACGGCGCGTTTTGGTTCAAAGACAAGTTATACATGAATCCTAATGCAAGAATTAGTTATGTAGGAATAAGTTATATAAAGATAAGTAATACACAGATTATTTCTTGTTGTGTGCTTGATTCAGTGCACTAAATTCCAAATATATGAGCAATTATGGGCGTGATGAATGAATTGTTCTAGCTATTTCTGTGACTTCATCAATGCTTTATGTACTAAACCAGTTGTTGTAACAATATCGTTCTTCTCATTCTTGTTGGTTATAATACGAACAAATTTAAATTGTTGATACATGTTTTTTCTTTGCAATATGTTAAATTAGTAGTAAGTGGGAGTATTATATGTGAAAATTTGAAAGTAAACTATTAAAGTCAACAACTATGGAGACTGCTCCTAGTTTTATGTGAAGTAACATTTAATTAACAGAAGTGTTTACCATGTCTTATGTAGGTGTAACATGGCTTATCTTTTAATATTATTTTTGGTCAAATTATCTAGTTCAAAAAGTCTTCTTAAATTCCACGTCAAGTCAAAACCAAACAAATAAATTAAAATGATGGGAGTATTCTTTTTGGTCAATTTATGGACTTCACTTGCTTTATTGTATTGTGGAACACCTATTCACAAGAAATTAAAGGCCACAATGCATATTGCAAGATGCACATGAATTTATTCTTTACATGTCTGTGGAATTTGACTTATGGCTGTCAAGTGGGCTGGGCTGGGCCAACCCGGAACTGGCCCGTGTTATTTAACTGGGTTGGGGGCCTGGCCGGGTTCGGGTTGGGATCTAAGTGGTCCGGGCTGGGCCGGGCCCAACAGTAAAAAAAATTAAAACTCATCCTAACCTGACCCACTTAACCCAACCCGATTAAACCCACCAAAATCTGGTCAAACCCGGTTAAAATATCGGTCAAAACCGATCAAAAATATTAAAAAAAAAAAAAAACTTTCTTTCAATATACATTACATATACCCAACTATATACATTATAAATACGTTAAATAATATATATACACTATATATATAGTATATACTATATTAGAATTTAAAAAATATATACACATATACACAATTAGTCAATTACTCATATATACTCACCATTCAATGTATATATACTACTACTTATAAAATATACTACAATATATATACATTACAATATATATAGATATACTTATATATTAATTCATAAAACATATACACATGTATACGTTAAATATACAAGATATATACACGTGTATATGCACTATACAATGTATATATACAACTACTTATAAAATATACTACAATATATATAGATATAGTTATATACTAATTTATAAAACATATACACATGTATACGTTAAATATACACTTCTATAGAAGATATATACACGTGTATACGCACCATTCAATGTATATATACTACTACTTATAAAATATACTACAATATATATACATTACAATATATATAGATATACTTATTTATAAAACATATACACATGTATATGTTAAATATACACTTCTATAGAAGATATATACACGTGAATACGCACCATTCAATGTATATATACTACTACTTATAAAATATACTACATTATATATACATTACAATATATATAGATATACTTATATACTAATTTATAAAACATATATACATGTATACGTTAAATATACACTTCTTTGGAAGATATGCACAAATATACAAAACATATGCTACTTAATATAATAAATTAATAATATTTGGTAGTAAATTAATAATATATTAGAAGTAAGTTTTTAATTTAAAGTAGAAAACTAGAAATTTAATTTAAAATTTTAAATCGTTAAATGAAAAAATATAAAAAGCAAGGACTAAGGAGTGAATGAATTTGGGAAATTTTATTGATTGCAAAATGATTCAAAATTTATAATTTACATGAATGAAAAATCTACAAATTATGCATCATTTTTTCCAACTCATTCATGTTAATATTAACGGGAACTTGCATAGGATAGTCGAAGTCAACGGGGGCAAAATCATTTATTAGACTTGATTCTGCTGAGTTCTCCCTTGAAGTCATAATTTCTTCAAGTTTCAGCTCGTCGCTCGGCTCCGGTTCCATTCCTTGGTTTCTTCTTTCCGCTGTAATCCAATCTCTGAGGCAAACTAGAACATTCATTGCATTGCTTCCCAATGAGTGTCGGTTGTCTCCAAGGTGTTGTCGTCCCTGACTAAAGGCGCTCTCTGATGCAACGGTTGATATTGGAACATTTAAGATATCTCTAGCTAATCTTCAAAGCACAGGATATTGTGTTTCATTACTCCTCCACTAATCCAACGTGTTGATCCGTCGTCTGCGATCCTCTGATGTCGTCCGAAGATAATATTTCAGCTCTTCCTGATAAGTTGATGTGTAAGTTCTCTCATCAACACTGTTCCAACAATTTAAATCATAAAACAAATCAGAAAAACCACTATGTGCCGGCCTTTTAGAAGATGATGGCTCCTTGGGAGGATGAGGAGCGACAGTTGGAGTGATATTTGTAGGTATGGTTAAATCAAATAAATTAGCATAGTGATTATATAATTTTTCTATGTAATCCTTTGCATCAGCCGCAGCCGTCCACAAATCATATTGTACTTGTTTAGAATCATGATCAGTATTTATTTCTAAGTTAGTATAAATAAGAGTACTAAAGTGGCACATATTATTATATTTCATGCACAGATTTAACATAGCAACAACCAGGTAAATAGGGGGAATCAGGAAAAAATATTTTTTAAATTTCATAAACATGGCGCCAACAGCTTCTTTATAACCTTCTTTATTTTTATATTGTTTGAGCAACCCAGAAATATCGGCTATACATGCCAAAATATTACAAACAGTAGGATAATAAGCACCGAAAAATTCAACCATAGCTACATAAAAATTTTCTAAAAACTTAACAAAATCATTAATTACAACCCAATCAGAATTATGTAGCATGCAATCAGCAGAATCAGTAAATGAACCGCAATGTTGGTTAAAAGCTAGTGTAATAGGAATTCTATATTTATAACAAGTTTTTAAAAATTCATACGTAGAATTTCATCTAATATCAATTTCCTCGGGCATCAAAATCGGTGTAAGTCCATTTTCTTGACATTTAACTTTAAATTCTCTAATTCTCGATCTACGATTATTTTCTTGAATAAAACCAACGGCAAGACGAATTTTTTCAATATATAGCTCAAAAAAATCAAGACCATCTTTTACAATTAAATTATATATATGACATGCACACTTAATATGAAAAATTTCAAGCAAGGGCGGAGATAGTGTAGATTTTAGTTTGTTATAGCAGTCTTGTTGTTAGAAGCATTATCAAAAGCAATACATAAAATTTTATTTTCGATTCCATAATATCCGGCAATTTTTACAATAGAATCAGCAAAAAATTGTCCAGTATGTTTACGATCTTCATCATATAAAAAAGAAAGAATATGTTTTTGCATCATGAAATTACTATCCATCCAATGACAAGTAACGGTTAAATAATCATTTTTATTTACAGCACGACCAAGATCAGAAGTTAGGAACAATCTACATTGAATATTTTTTAACAATATTGATAAATAAAAACAATATTGTGAATGGAGTCTAAAAATATCAGACCGACAAGTAGTTCTAGGAATACCGTTAAACATAGGATTATAAATTGCTTGTATATAACGAATAAAGGCATCAGAAGAAGGAAAACTAAAAGGCAAACAACCCACAGCTACCATTTTAGCTATTTCTTCCCGATCCCTCAATTTATTATACTTCTTCTCTACGTGACCAGTTGCTGGGTCCATTCTAGTTTGCGTTGGCCCACCAACATCCCCACCACCTAGTGCAATATTTAACTCTCTTTTGTGATCTTCAGCTATATGTCTCATTAACGTACTCGTACCCCCTTGCTTGCCTCCACTTCTATGCTTATATATTTGTTGACAAATATAGCATTGTACCTCAATATCTGATATACGTTCAAAAAATTGTCATGCAACACTAGTTCTTTTACGAGGTCTTGGGGCACTGGGACGACGGGAAGGGAGATTAACCGATTTAGATCTAACGTTAGCATCTCCTACTGCGGGTGTCTCAGCAATATTTTCATTATCTTCGTCTAAAATAACCGCATCTACTTCATTTTATTCTTCTATACCCTAATTTTCCTGAGCTTCTACATAATCCATATCGTGAGCACCTACACCTATTTCTTCCTCAAAAGGTGTACCAAGCAATACGGGAGGCGAAGGCACACGAGTATATCTAATACTTGAACTACCTCTACCGCTTCCGGGACAAAATTTTTTAACACCTTTAGTAGCAAGGTTTCTTAATTTATCCATAATATAAATTAAATTAAACTAAAAATATTCAAAATACACAAATATAATAAAATTAAATATTAAACAATTAATACAATAAATAAAAATTAAACATAAGAGATGGAACGACAATACCAAATTTTGGAAGTATCCGAAGGTTGCGACTTTAGAAACTTTCGCTCGTACTTTGTGAACGAAAAATTAAAAAATTAAAGTGAACACTTTAAGAAATTAAATATATTGAATATTTGAGAATTGAGAATTGAGATTTGAAAGAGAATGAGATTTGAGAGAGTGAAAAATTGTGTGAAAAATGATTTGAAGTTGTAGGGTATTTATAGAATTTTTTTGGGATTAAAAAATATTTTTTAAAGTTTTTTTTTTTTAATAAATGGGCCCAAACTAGCCGTTTGGACCCAAAAACGGCTATATAACCGTTGGCCCAACAGCTAGTTTGACCCAAAATCATTTTTTTTTTTTAAAAAAAGGGTATCCGGGCCGAGCCAATTAACCGACAGACCTAAATCGGGCTTGGTCTGGGCCGGGTTAGCCAGACCCATTTTAAAAAAATAACCGGCCCAAAACCCAGAACCCTAAAACCTTAGGGCTTATCGGACCGGGTCAAACCGGGCCGAATTAGTTACAAAGGTCGGACCGACCCGACCCACTTGACACCCTTAGTTTGACTCCAGAAAATTGGTAGTGGATTGGTGGATAATATTTTTATGCATTTATTTATCAAATAGGAGGATTGTTCTAGCTATTTCCAGGACTAAACCAGTTGTTGTCATTCTTCTCACTCTTGTTGGTTATAATACGAACAACTTGGAAGTATTATTGTGAAAACTCAAAAGTAAAATTATTAAAGCCAACAACTATGGAACCACTCCAAGACACACGTGCAGGAGGCTGCTCTTAGTTTTATGCGAAATACAATATTTAATTAACATTATTGTGAGATCATCCAAGAGTGTCTGTAAAGAGATAATACATAAATATCATCCTAAACTTGATCAAATTATAATTTTGATCTTATGCACAAATAAGATTTTAACTATTCAAAACCTGAATAAATATGACCTCCGATTTCGCAACCCCATGCGTGAGTCTCACTCACGCCTACGTGGAAAGGTAATCCAATCACACGGTGCCATGTCGTTAAAAGGGTTGACTTGGAGGGAGGTCATATTTGTGTATTGTCAAAGTTTTGCTTTTTGTGTTAAAATGGCGTCGTTTTTATTATTATTATTATTATTATTATTATTATTATTATTATTATTATTATAGCAGGGATTGAACCCGCGCAGTAGGTTGAAGGAAGCGCCCAAGAAGAGAAAATAACACCACTGGGCTATCTATATGCCTTATTTAATGTGGTTCAACATTAATATACGTACATAAATATACATTTTCTACCTTATATATATACAACGTAATTTTTTTACCGAGGGAGTTCGGATGAACCCCATGGCAACCACGTAGGTCCGCCCTTGCGTTAATTTAATAACATTTTAATTACATTAATTTGATAACGTTAATTTAATATACTATTACTACTATCCTTAATAACATTAGTTTAATAACGTTTTATTAAAACTATAATTTTATTATTATTAGTATAGTTTCATCTTTAATTTAATATTTAAATAAATAATATTTAGATATAATATATAACTTAAAATTCGCCATGTGCTTTATAATATATACATACCCGTGCAATTTTTTCGTATGAGGCTGACCCACTTAATTAATAAATCTTCAATATTGCTCTTTTTTCGCAATTACAAAAGAAATTAGATGTCATTTTCATCTTTGAGCCGAAAATAATGAAAAAATAATAGTGAAAAGTCATTTAAAGGATATATTTGTGCAGTTTTGAATAGTTAAAAGTTATATTTGTGCACTGTCAAAGTTTAGAGTTATATTTATGTATTATGCCCTTAGATTTTAAGCTGGACTCGCCCAGTTTTGTGTATTGAACATGCATTTTGCCACGTAGGATCGGACGTCATGTTTGTGCAGTTTTGAATAGTTAAAAGTCATATTTGTGTACTGTCAAAGTTTAAGGTCAAAGTTATAATTTGATGTGAAGTTTATGGTTATATTTATGTATTATCTCGTCTATAAATGAAGTCATCCCTCTGCTGTCATTTTCATCTGATCCAACCGTTCTCTTTTCCTTTTAATACTCTATAATCCTCTGTTGTGTTTGCTCTCAAGCTGTTTCTAGTGATTCTTACTCCAACCATTTTCATCTCTTTATTCCATTCCCCTTTGCTCTCATTTTCATCTGCTCCGATCGAGTTCCCTTTTCTTCTTAATTAATTCTCTATAGTCCTCTCTTTTATTCACCCTCAAGCTGTTTCTAGTGATTCTTACTCCAACCATTTTCATCTCCAACGCTTTATAACATCTCGGGCTCATCACTTTATCCCCAGGCTTCTTTCTTTGTCAACCATTTCCCTGATCTTTCATTTTCTTCTCCTACCTTTGCTTCCTTGTAACTGCAAAATCTAATCAAAAATATCAAAACAGAAAAAGGAAAAAAAAATTTTAGTGTTCAGACACAAGAGTCTTGTTTTCCTTATTACACTAGCCAGTGAAGAATTAATAAGGTGATAGCTATGGAAATCTTATCTATGTTTGTGGACAAAGTCACAGCTTGCTTGATCCCGCCAGTTGTGCGAGGGATTGGGTATTTCTATTATTACAAGAGAAACATCACATCCCTGGAAGAAGAATCTAATAAGCTGGAGAACATCGGAATTGGGGTGCATCAAAGAGCGGAGGCTGACCGGAGAAACTTACAAGTCATTTCACCCAATGTTGAGGCTTGGTTAACTAGTGTTGATACTGCTACTGCAGATGTGGCAGTTGTAATGCGAGGTCGAATTGAGGTTGAAAGGGGTTGCTTCTATGGTTGGTGTCCCAAATTGAAGTCACGTTACTTGCTGAGCAGGAAAGCTAAGAAACTTGAACTGGATGTGATTGGTCTTCAATCGGAAGGCAAAGATTATGTTTCTTTCTCCTATCCAGCACCACTTGTAGTTAAAGTTATACACAGTGGTGAGGAGTTTGACTCTAGAAAACAGAAGGAGGAAGAGGTCATGGAAGCTTTGAGAGACGAGGGGATCACTGTTGTTGGGATATGTGGTATGGTTGGTGTTGGTAAAACAACCCTGGCTGAGAAAGTAAGAGCAAGGGCAAAACAAGCAGGGTTGTTTAATGATGTTGTCATGGTAACTGTCAGTCAACAACCAGACTTCAAAAAAATTCAGGGTGAGATCGCTGGAGAAGTTGGGCTGAATTCGTTGCAAGGAGACAATTTGTTGAGTCGTGGAGATTATCTACGTGCAAGGTTAATGCAGAAGGGCAGTCGCATCCTCGTAATTTTGGATGATGTTTGGGAGGCTCTTTATGATCTAGAGAAACTTGGAATTCCCAGTGGTAGCAACCACAATTATCGGTGCAAAGTGACATTGACGACGTGTCGCCGGGATGTTTGTGACGCTATGGATGCTCAAAAGATCGTAGATGTTGGAATCTTATCTGATGAAGAAGCTTGGGTCCTTTTTAGGCAGAAAGCCGGCTCTTCAGCTGACGATCCCTCTCTTCCTGAAGTAGCAAAAGATGTTGCCAATGAATGCAAGGGGCTACCGCTAGCAATTATTACAATTGCCTAAAGCACAAAGCCAAGCCTTTGTGGGAGGATGCCCTTGTAGAATTACAAAAATCAGCACCAAAAAATATCCCAGGAGTGCTTACAAATGTGTATCAACCTCTGAGGATAAGCTATTACCACTTACAAAGTGATGAAGCCAGGTATGTCTTTTTGCTATGTTCATTGTTTGAGGAAGATAGTAATATTTGGACTGAAGAATTACTTAGATATGGAATGGGGCTTGGCATCTTTTCGGAGCCCAAAAATTTAGAACGTGCAAGAAATAGGGTGTCTAATCTGTTAGAAACATTGAAAAATTGTTTCTTGTTATGCCAAGGTTCAGACAAAAATTATTTCAAAATGCATGATGTGATGCGAGACGTGGCTATATATATTGCGTCTGAGGGTAAGCATATTTTTATGGTAAGTCACAATGTGAAATCAGAAGAGTTCCCAAGAAAAGACTCTTACGAGCAATACAATCATAGGTCAATTGTTGCAAATAAATTTGATGAGCATCCCAGACCAATATCTTGCCCACGACTGAAGTTTCTAATGTTAAAACTCCGTTTCGAAGAGGGTTTCAAATTACAAGATTTTTTTGATGGAATGAGTGAACTTAGTGTCATAAGCCTGAGTGGATATGATCAAGAATCCATTCTGCCCTTTCCATCATCCATTCAGAGGTTGTCAAATCTGAGGACGCTATGTCTGAATAATCTAAGATTGAATGACATGACCATTATTCGGGAATTAGTCTCTTTAGAAATTCTCAGCATCAGAGATTCTTACTTAGAGGAGCTTCCAGTGGAGGTAGGAAACTTGGTCAACCTAATTATGTTAGAGTATTGGAATACTAGGTATAGAAAACGCATGAGGATTTCACCAGGGGTCTTATCAAGACTAGTTCGATTGGAGGAACTACATGTGGTGGGAGTAGAACAATGTAGTTACTCCACCTTGAGGGAGCTGGAATCCTTACCGAGATTGACTGCGCTATCATTCACCTATTCCAGAGATGTGATTTACAGTAACTTGGGCCTATCCTCCAAGTTGACACAGTACGCTCTTACAGTGGGTGGAGGCAACATAGAGGATACAATCATGGCAACTTACAACAAGATTATCGCCCTAAATGTCAGCGAGAGCACTCTATTGGGTGATTGGATCCGCCTCCTGTTGAGAAATAGCGAATTTGTAAGTTCAAGAGGAAAGGGCTCCAAGAATGTACTGGCCGAGTTGAAGAATGTGAAAGATCTCAGGCTGGCTTATTGTGATTCATTGGATATCCAATGTCAGAATAATATTCCATTCCTCAAACTCGAAAGGCTGAAGGTAAGTGAGTCTGATCATCTACGGCATCTTTTTTGTTTGTCCTTGGTTTGCCCCGATGAAGAAGAAGAAGGGATCTCTCGAAGAACACATATGAGACCTGACGTAATCAAGTTCCCCAATTTATATCGCTTGGAACTTTGTAATCTGGGATGCTTCACTCACTTTTGCAGAGACACTGTTGAGGGCATTGAGTTCTCTCTGTTAGGGGAAATGCAATTTGGGGGATTACCAGAGTTCCAAAATTTCTGGCCTACAGACAACAATGCTATCACCTACTCAAATCCTCTTTTTAATGAAAAGGTTTGCTTCTACATGAAAAAGTCATGTAAAACTTTTCAGCTTTTATTTTAAGGGTCTTTATGAATTAATATTTTAATTATATACAACAACATACCTAGTTCTCTATTGTCTGTGTTTTCTTAATAAAATATTTCCTAACTGATAATTTGAAATTCTTTTGAAGTATAATAGAGTAGCCATTGGGAATTTCTTACAAAATATGCCTCTATTTTAAATGCACGGTTAGAGAGACTGTGTGTACATGGGACGTTTAGGTTCACTTTTATCAAAATCACACCAAATCAACTATACCGGTTTTCTCAACTAATTTATATATTGTATATTCATATATTTACATTTTATTGATATCTAATGATTTAGTCTAAAAATGATTCAACTTACTGTATTAAAATAACATTAAAGACACGCCAGAAATAAGAATTTTATTATTAATTATTTGCAAGACATGAGAAATGGAGTTGATACCTTGTCAATGTTTGCAGGTTTCTTGTCCCAACCTGGAAGTGCTATCTATCTGGAAGGCCAACAGCATAACTGCTCTATGCTCTCACCAACTTCCAATGGGCTACTTCAATAAACTTGAAAAATTGACAGTGAGGAGGTGTGGAGGGTTGAGAAACTTGATGTCTCCATTAGTGGCCAAAGGTCTTCTGGATCTCCGAACACTATTGATACAAGAATGCCAATCAATGGAAGAAGTGATTACAGAAGAGGAACAACAAGGAGAAGAAATCATGACAAATGAGCCTTTATTTCTTGTGTTGGATAAGCTGATACTCAATAAGCTACCAAAGCTGGGGCATTTCATTCTGACGAAGCGTGCTCTTGAATTTCCATTTCTCAGAGCATTGAAGATTCATGACTGCCCTGAAATGAAGACGTTTGTCCAACAGGGATCCATCAGTACACTGAGTCTCAAAAGTGTGAACAATGATGATGAGGTGAAAGTAGTTGATATGATGTTCAATTCTAAGGTTTGTCTTGCGCCGTGGTAAAACTATATATTTGTGTCATGCATTAATACACTCCTGGTCTACTTCTCTCTTTCCTGTTTTAACCTGGGAATAATAATAGTAATCTTCAGATGGTTGTTTATGTTTGTCACTCGAAGCTGGGCATTTCTTCAAGTAATTAGATTTTTCACCTGTTGTTACCAAAATGTAAGATGAGATATGCTTCATATTCCGTTTTGTAGTTGAAGCACTACTGAATTTTCATCCCTTATATAAAATACAACATTTGCAGGTTTCTTGTCCCAACCTGGAAGTGCTATTTATTAGTGGTGCTGCGAGCATAACTGCTCTGTGCTCTCACCAACTTCCAACTGCCTACTTCAGCAAACTTGAATCATTGGAAGTAAAGTCGTGTGGAAAATTGAGAAAATTGATGTCTCTATCAGTGGCCAGAGGTCTTCTGAATCTCCGAACACTAAGCATAAAAGACTGCCGATCAATGGAAGAAGTGATTACAGAAAAGGAACAACAAGGAGAAGAAATCACGTGTAATGAGCCCTTGTGTCTCCGGTTGGAAGAGCTGAAACTCAACTATTTGATAAAGCTGGCGCATTTCATTCTGACTAAGCATGCTCTTGAATTTCCATTTCTTAAAAATGTGGCAATTACCGTATGCCCTAAAATGAAGGCATTTATCCAACAGGGATCTGTGAGTACAACGAGTCTCGAAATTGTGAATGATGATGATGAGCTGAAAGTTGTTGATCTCAATAAAGCGATGTTCGATTCTAAGGTTTGTCTTATGCCGCTTTATAACTAAATGCTATACATATTTGTGTCATGTATTAACAACTCTTTCTGATTTAACTAGCAAATAGTAATAGTAATAGTTAGAGTGAAGTGGTGGAAACACTTCCAAACTTAGCTTGAATTATTATTTTTGTCCTGAACTATGCCTAGTAGTTAAAACACCCATAGACTTGACTAAATGAATTTATAAACGCCCATGATCTGCCACATTAGCAGACCATCTTGATTGACAAAACTTTGTAGGTGTGATCTTCGGTAGTGTTGAGAAAACGCTGTTGTCCGGAACTGAAAACCCAACGAATTTCCTAACCCACATTCAAGAATTAAACACGTTCACTCTAAATAAGTCCTAAATCAATACAAACCACAAATCATAGTTCGGCGATGAAAATAATAATTCACGCTAAGTTTGGGGGTGTTTTACTTCAATCTAATACTCGTAGTAATCTTCATAAAAGTTCGGGTTAGGTTTTGTGATTAGAGAGAATTCAGAGAAGAAAGGGAGAGTCCTAGAGATTTTGAGAGAACTTGACACATTAATACATAAGCTCAGAGGGACAACAAGTGAAAACATGCTATTCAAGGCAAATAAGGGGCATTTTTAGGTTCACTTAGTCAAGCATAGCGTGTTTTAAGTAGTAGCTATAGTTCGGGGATGAAAGTAATAATTCGTATCAGGTTTGGGGGTATTTTCACATCAATCTAACAGTAATAGTAATTTTCATATAATTATTTTTATTTGTAACCTGATACCTATGTTGACGAAGGTAAGCAAACATAGGTGAATCTACAATATTTTAATTCAAGGGTTCACGTGAATTCAATAACTTTTTTCCATGGACTTTTTATTTGTGGTAGTAATATTAGAGATTCCATAATTTTCGACGCGATTATTATTGTATATTAATTTGAGGTCATTGGAGATTTCCATAAAATTCAAATTTTAAATCAGCCTGTTCGTTCTAAATTCTTCTTTCACATTTGTCTTTCTCATTTCATCTTGCATTCTTTTTCATTTTAAAAGATCTTAAAGAATTCTATTTTAAAGATGCTTTTTTAAATACTATTTTTATTTTCAACTTATCACTTAGGGCTTGTTTGGAACGAAGAAAACGTTTTTCATGGAAAACAAGTTGGTTTCTTACTTATTTTATTATGTTTGATTGGTGAGTAAAAATATTTTTCAAAAAATATTTCTAGTGTTTGATTGGTGAATGAAAAAATATTTTTCAAAAAATACATTTTAGTGCTTAATTAAATAGTAAAAAGTAATTTTTGATCCCGAAAAATATTTTTTTAGGGTGTGTTCAGTATTTAGGAGGAAAATATTTTTTAGGAAAATAAGTTGTTTCTTACTTATATTTTTGTGGTCATTATGCAAGTAGGAAAACAATGAGAACGAATAGATTAGAAGAATGGGTTAAGAAAAAAGTTTTGAAATTATTTTAAAAAATAAATTAAAATAATTAAATCCTCTTTTTGAGGAGAGGGGTTGGTAGGGTTGGGGG